>NC_064638.1:933680233-933983264 GCF_023864345.2 Schistocerca serialis cubense
ACTGGTAAACTGGTAGAGACATCATCTTTCAGATGTAAAAACACGCCTGCCAACTTTCGTTTTAGTCGCACAAGTCCTTCTTGGCACTGCGTTCTTTTTTCGTCAGTGTGTGTGGATGTGATCTCAGAAAATTAATGCCGAAATTCCTGTGAAATGTCTCAGAATCTCTGGTTGTCCTATCAGAACTTTTAGCATGGAAGGCCAAATTCCGGGTGGAAACCCAAATCTCTTCCACTTTTGAAATCTGGTACTCAAGTCTCCATTTTATCTTTATATAATCAGTCTGAAACCTGCCAACGTCTCCAGGTCTTCTACAAGCATACAACTTTCTTTCGTAATTCTTAAATCGTTAGTGATGAGTACATTACGCTCTGGGCATGATTCTGGCAGCTGGCTTCTTCTTTCATTCCTTTCCCCCAAAGCGTATTGACCTACTATTTTTCCTTACGTTCCTTTTCCCATTACCAAATGCCAGTCTCCCATCACAATCAAATTTACCCGTCTCTTAGATACCCGAAAAAATTCTTGTATCTCGTCATACATTATTTCAATCTTTTCAATCAATGCTATCATCACAAAAATTTTCTCACTATTACAAAAAAGTCGCAAAATACTTTCCGTTGAAAAGCACACGATTAGAGCAGTTGACGAGAAGCATTTTTTTTTTATTTTTTCACCTAAGTTAGACATTTCCGGCAAAACATTATGCATTTCCTTTAACGTTATGGGCAATAGTGGCTATATAGACCTGGTCCGATAAATACGTTTTTTAATGTAATTAGCATCTTCGCTGGAAATATCGAGTGCACTGGCGGCAGCTTCTTTAAGAACTAATTTTAAACGTCTCTACCGTAATTCAGTACTAGCCTTCCGGCTTACAGTACTGGAAGTTATTCGTCTGTTAAGCTATCAATGGCTTCATGGCTATGAAAAAAATGGCTCTGAGCACTATGGGACTTAACATCTGAGGTCATCAGTCCCCTAGACTTAGAATTACTTAAACCTAACAAACCTAAGGACATCACACACATCCATGCCCGAGGCAGGATTCGAACATGCGACCGTAGTAGCAGCGCGGTTCCAGACTGAAGCGCCTGGAATCGCTCGGTCACAGCGGCCGGCTTCATGGCTATGAGTGACTTTATTGTAAATAGAGAGTAGGCTGAAGACTCGTTAATAAAGTAGATACGTGACTTGCATGTTTTTACTGTGAACCTCCAAGCTGCTCCACATTTTGTTTGTCTGTCTTTACGTAATTTATTTCTTCCAACAATGATCAACTTACGGCCTCTTTCACTCGCCATGTGCTCCACAGGAAGTCACAGTCCATCTTTAGATTACTAGTCACATGCCGGGAGTAGCAGCTGGCGCGCACAGCTCGCCACTTTACACACTCGGAGAAAGTGACTAATGATAACAGTACTACCAACAGTTCAGTGCATACGTCACCAAGTAGGAAATAAAACACTCGCGCGCCGCCGACCTGTTTATAACATAACTCAGCACGCGCAGTCGACCTGTTTGCTGAAGTAATGTTGAACCTGCTCTCACGCAGCTGGGCAAGCAGTAAACCTTTTCGAGCGCAATCGGGACCCACCCGCAGACACGACACCTGCTACCAGGATCATCGGTCCTTTTCTGTCCACAAATATTGTGAAGGAAAATCGCTTAAATGTGGCCTAACCTCCTTACATCCGTCATTGTCGCTCCAAACCGGCATGTGTTGCGATTCTCTATATCCTCTACATAAAAAATAAAGTTTTGGGCGTTATTGATTGAGACACACTAAAGCACTATGCAGAGCCCACGGCTTATCGTTCCACAGCAGAGTTGAATTCCCAAGCGTCTGGGTTTCTCCATCAGTCCACAACCACAGAGTGCCAAAATTATTAATTCACAATTTGGACCATGCGGACCCCAACACTCTGCCATTCGGTCCTTCTCTTTCGGTACAGTCTAATCCTCCACTCCTCGTCGCCAGAGGGCCACTCGCCGCCAACTCGGCGCCCCAGTGTCTCTGGCGAGGCCAATATCGACCTCAACACTCACGGCCGGAACACAATCGTGCCGAAAATCGGCATACCACTTAAAAAGTTGATATGTAATAAACTTTATGGATTCATATGTGTGGTACTGTTTTGCCTTTCCTGCTCATTTGCCAAGGTTCAGTCCACGCTTCTTCCATTACTGAGATGGTTCTATGTCCGTTGCCATTCCCTGACGAGATCTTTCTGAAGTTTTATTTTAGCTGTGACAGGTTGTCCGTTAAAATGTACATAGAAAACATACATCAAGAAGGGATAAGTTGCCTACTTTATCCCATTATTTGGCAGTGAAGGCACCATTAGACGGGGAAAGTTCTAGACGCCGACATTATTGAAATACAGTATGTAGCGGGGGCTGTCAAAGATGCTGAACATACCATATATACTCTATGATCTAATACTCCAACACCCCTATGCAATGCGAGAGATGGACCGGCCAGCATAAATGGAGGCTGGAAGTATTGTGTCGTCAGCTGAGAAGCAGTAACAGCACAATGGGTCGGACTACTTATTGGAAGTCAGCTGAGTAATGTATACATCAGGGACATTACAACCCCTCAAGTGCTTCCCAAGTTGAATGTTGGTAATATGATTCTGCAGTCGAAATGCGGAGGAATAACCACAGGCAAACCAAGACTAGAAAGACCTCACGTGCTGAAGGACAGGAGTCGTCCAGCATTATGGAAGGTGGTTGTAAAAAACAGCATGAAATCAGCGGAAGTTATCACTCCTGAGTTAAAAAGTGCTACCACCAGTCCAAGTAGCACAATGACTGCGTAGGGAGTTAAAAAGAATAGGGTACATCGGCCGAGTAGTTCATAAGCCACATTTTATGTAGTCAGAGCTAACCGACATTTGAGCTGACACAAAGAGCGACGCCACAGAATTACTGGAAACGAGTGATCTGGTACGATGAATTTTACCTTGTGGTAAACCAATGGTGCGGTTTGGTTTCCTCAGATGCTTGGAGAAAATTACCTGGCATTACGTGTAGTGCTACCAGTGAAGTATGGAGGTGGTAGTGTTACAATATGGGGGTGTTCTACGTGAGCGTGTGATCCCCTTACTGCACTCAAGTAAACGCTATGGGCAGAAGGATGTGAGCAGCATGGCTATAGGGCTTCACTTTTCAGGTAAATGATTTTGAAAAATGCGAATGCCTTTCCAGTTGGGGACATGCCAGGGGAAATACATGCCGTCATCAGTGACCCGGCGCACATGATGTCATCAAAATGATGGCAGTGGTTAATTCAAAACCATAGATGACACTGGCAGAAAATTGAAAAAAAATGTAAGATGGCACTGTTGAGGAATAAAAAAAAAAGACTCCGTTATAATCAAACAGCCAATTAGAGCACAGTATTTTACCAGACATTAAAATCAAGGAGAAAATCAGTATGCAATCGCCATGTTCAGAAGTATTTAATTAGTTAATTTTTTAATGTTACAGAACAATTAAGTAACGACAGTACTCACGCACGTGTTTTTGCAGCCGAAATCTTACGTGTTTTGAGGAATAATACGATTTTATTGTGGTGCAAAGTTTGAATTTTCGTTTGCATCCAGAGAACGGTAATTGCACTTGTGAAGTGCAGTAACTGCCAGCCTCTGTAGCTGTGTGATCAGCACGGCTGACTGCCACGCAGGGCCCTTAGGTTCGGTTCCCGGTGCTAGCAAGGATATTTCTTTCGTGGGACTACTGGTAAGGTGTGCACAACCTCGTGAGACCAGCTGAGGAGCTACTCGGCCGATTAGTAGCGGTCCAAGATTAAGAAACATGACGACGACTGGGAGAGTGGTGTACTGACCACATGGCCCCTCCGTACGCCGTTTACAGGGGATGACATAGCAGATGATCGGGCCCGTTGCGTCTGTGTAGGGGCAGAACACGGACTTTTTTGTTTATTATAATAAGCTACGTGTGCATTTTGATGATCTTTCATTATTTGATCAATAATTTACTTTGGTGCCAGGACCTTATTTTCGAGATATCGTCTTTTCATCTCCGAGTGTGGAACTCTGTCCATCTTTGTCTTTGGTCATGTCTATATCCGTATTAAATGCGTTATAAAGGTCTCCTTGCTCATAATTTTAAGTGATGCATTGTAATAAAAATCTCATCAAAACGCCTTCTTCCCTCCATACGTTGGAGCTTCGTCAGTTCGTTTCTGTTTAGCTAAGCTGTGTATTTATACATCTCGTATTTTGGACCATTACGATGATTTTGGGATTATTTAGTAGCTGATTATGGTCTGTAAACATTTTAGAGAGCCTTAGTATTCCAGATCCGATCAGTAAATGTCACAGACTCTTTTGGAAGTTCATTTTTGTACGTATGCTTGGGTATGCCTGGATTGAATGTATTAAAAAGAAATACCAGCCTGTCAGCATCATCGATTATATTTTTCTACAGTAAAATAGAATGCGTTATCTTTTCCTTCCTAGAATGATGCTTGGTGAGTTAATGCGTTTCTGAAAATTTTCTACAATTTTTGACATACGTTTTAGACACAGAAGTACTGGAAGTACACGCTTTACAGATCTTGATGGACACTTTACATAAGAAAATGATGACCCTTGACGTAAGCATTCTCTCTCTCTCTCTCTCTCTCTCTCTCTCTATATATATATATATATATATTTATATATATATATATATATATATATATATGTTATAGTCATTTCCAAAAAATAGAGATCGTTCAGGTGTGTTTTTGTTCACGCTCGCTGTCATTCAGGTCTAGGAAGAAATGTCGACTGCCTGCTTAGCATGCTACATGTGTTTTGAACAGTTTTTGAACAATTTAGATGTGGAATTAGCATTGTAGCAATTAATTTGTGAGTCCACAGTAATACTTTACGTGTAACATATTAACTGCATTCTTCCACTTGCTGAGAATGATTCAGGCCGGCTATTTACACGCCTTACCTTATTACCTTCTTAACATAGTATTTTTGTCAACATGTGTTTTGCGTAGTTATGGGCTTGGTCAGACTTGATGATTGCATTTTTCTGTTGCTGACGTATTTTTTCAGACATTTTAGACGTGGAAATAATCTTGTGATGTTTGACAAGCATAATGTATTTCATAACAATTTAATTGTGGATATATTAAACTTGACGGTACATTAGTACTGTCAACAGCTGGCAACAAGAAAGAGAAGCATAACGCAGAGGCTGATTTAATTCAGCATTTTGAAATTTTCTGGAATAATAGTTAAAACTCATCTTTGGCAGATATGTATTTATAATTAGTTAATTAAATTGCATAGGTGAACATTGGTTTTAACTATCTTAGACTAGAACGTTTTATATTTGTTCTCTTATATAGTTTCCAATGAAATTTACAGATGTGAGATCAAATTTACTACAACACAGTACAGTATTTGACAAACACTTTTTCAGAGAAATATGAAAACAGACACACAAGGGGAGAGAGAGAGAGAGAGAGAGAGAGAGAGAGAGAGAGAGAGAGAGAGGGGGGGGGGGGGGAGGGGGGGGAGTAAAGAGATATATGTGTGTGCTTACTGTTTTTTGGCGTGAAAATAGTGTAGGTTATATCAGTACTGTCAATATTTTCACAGTTTTGAGCATGGTGCAAAAATTATGATCTTTCGAATACTTTTAACACGATACCAGTTTACACATTTAGACGCTTACCTGTTTTCATAAATTATAAAACTCATTTAGACACTTCCGAACATGGCGTGAAATGCAGGTTTTCGTGTGTACAGGTATGTATGAATATATTACGAACGGCGTCACTTTACGCAATTCAGATGAAGCTTAATGATCTCTGAGGTGGAAATGCTGTAATGTTTATCAAATACCTTAACACTTTCCAACACTGTAGCTACATACTGATCAGCTGTTTCATTTTAATCTGTGGTAAAACACTGCACTGTGTTTTTTTGGATGTCATCTTGCATTTTTTTAAATTCCTATCATTGCCATCTCACACTTTTTTTTAAATTTCCTGCCTCGGCCATGTTAATGATACCGTGCATTCACGGTCATTGGTGATGTCATGCGTTTTTTGCTTGGCATATATCTAAACCGCACTAGCACTTCCCCTTTTTAGGGTGAATTAAATGCGTGTATCAGCATGACAGTCCATTCTGTCGTAAAGCAACGTCTGTGAGGCAATGGTTTGTGGACAAAAACATTCCCGAAACCCGTGTAACACCTAAGGGATGAGCTAGAACACCAACCTCGCTCCAGACCCCATCATCCTTCTCTGATTCCGGGTATTCCGGGTATTCCTCCGCAGACAATTCAGACCTCATTGAAGGTGTCCCGACAGAGTTTAAGCCAGACATGGGCAAGCTGTGGTGTCCTGCGGGCCTGATTCACACACTTCTTTATCTCTGGCCGCTTCGTTACGTGACGCGACAGCACCGCTCCTGGTGCGCGATGTCAATACTTGTAGCGTCCGCGACTTCAACGTTTAGGCCGATATGAATGGCATCCCTTTTCATACGCGCCACGCCAACAAATTATGCTTCAAAACACGCATTTTCGAGAGGAAATTAATTTTATGTCCACCCCGTCATCAGGAGTTTACATTTATTTACGCTTCATGAAACTGTTTCTTTACTTACGTCTTTTTACAACAACTGTCTCAGAAAGTTTCACCTCGCTACCTCTCTCCCACAAATTTCTTCCATGGGCCAGATTGAGGGCAACCGCGGGACGGATGTCCTCACGAGGCTTAAGTCACCATGAAGGCGAAGATAGGACAGACCCATATTAATGGCCACTAATAGGTGTGTGATCATTTTTTTTGATTATTCAGTGTATTTTAATATATGTAGAACAGCAACAACTCATCGAAAAGCTGTTTACTCTGGAAGAAAAAATTTACCAACACTCATTCAGGTACATCGATAAACTGTAAACACATACGAGACCACTTCTAAATGCCACTCACCATAGTAGAAAGCAAGAACCGGCCGCTACGGTCGTTCTGCGAGCAGTTACTGTCTGCAGGGACTTCCTAAAACGCTGTTATGACGTGTTGTCTTGCTAAGTACAGCCACTATGGCCAGAGATGTAGGGGACGTTTGCGTTGACTGCAGCCGTAAGGGCTGGAGGCCGAAGACGGCAGTTGGCACTACTGGTGCTGCCATTACCTCTCTTCCATCACGCGATGCCTACTTTAGAGATATGGTCTGTCAAACTACCTGAGTATACACCCAGACATTCAAGTCATCGTGTACATAACGAAACAGTCGTTCTTCTTCCCTACCGCTAAACACATGTTCAGTGCTGTATCTTCAGCAGCAAGTGACCCACAACATTTTTGTGGATAAATTTCTTTGAACACTACCCCTGTTTTGGAAGCAACTTCGCCATTTGGTTTTCGGAAGAGGAAACGTAATATTTCTCAGGGAAACAATGGAGAAACTACGAGGGTTATTCGGAAAGTAATGGTTGCGAAATGGAAACCAAAGTGAAAATCCGATCAAGTTTTGCACAGTTGCGTTGGGCAGCTCTCTAGTATGCCCGTCGATCGCGTTACGTCGTTCTTTTTAGTTCTGAGCACACAGAGAACACACAAAAATACGTAGACCAACAGTGTCTCCCGTCAAGTACGAGAGCCTGGTGAGAAATTTCGCCTGAAGCTATGCAGCCAACCTTACATAACTGTCATGCGTTCTCTTCTTCAAGACAATTCTGAGCCGCATTCTGAAGGGGCAATGAAGATGCTCCTCCATTGTCTTCAATTGGAAATGTTTGATTACCCACAATACAGCCAGTAATTGTCTCCCTCTGCGTTTCATCTCTACTCACATGAACCATTCGCTATGAAGACAACATTTTGGCACAGACAACGAGCTGTAGGCCAGAGTAGAGAATTGGCGGAAAGCACTGGCGGCTGCCTTCTATAACGAGGGTATTGAAAAGTTGGTACAACGCTACGACAAACGTCCAAGTCGGATCGGCGACTATGGAGATAAGTAGCTGGAAGCTGTAGCTAACTGTTGCAAATAAAACGGTTTTGATTTTCACTGTGGTTTCCATTTCGCGACCTATCGTTCCTTACTTTCCGAGTAGCCCTCGTAATACGTTCTTCAACGGCGCCCGGGTCTAAGACCAACCGGAAATGCCACAGTGGTAATGTGGGTCACTACTTGAATAGTTCATGGCAACAGCAAAGACACAAGATGTGTTGACGAATCTCCGTTTTGGTCTGAGACACTCCACGCAACTACAATCTCTCCCGGCCCCACATTGGCTGCTCTATGACAAAAATTATAATTTATCGTTTAATTCACCTTTCTATATGTAAGTGGCCTTCAACGAAAGATCAAGAAAAGTTAGAAAATTATGCAGCTTTTCCAGAATAAACCTGAAAAGAAGGCTAGTGCAAGCTGGACTGGAAAAAGAAGAAAACAACACCGTCAAAGACTGAAGGGCGTGTGGAAGAGAAGGATAATAAGAAACGGTTAAAATTAATGAAATCCATAGTGGCTGACTAAAAAGAACTGCTGTAACAGACTCACTCATATAGAATGAGGGCGTTATGGCCACACACAACAGAAAATTTCAGCACCTGATGTAATAAGATTTAAGTAAGTAATAGTGATAACAGTAGAAGTTGTAATAGTAATAATAATAAGAAGAAGAAGAAGGAGGAGGAGGAGGAGGAGGAGGAGGAGGAGGAGTAAGAGGAGAAGGAGAACTTATCAAACACATAACGAAACTTAAAAATAGGTAAGCCTCTGGGGAGGATGGAATTGTAGCCGAATTTCTCAAAAGTCTAGGCCTAATTCAAGAAAGGAGATAGTAAGAATTATTCAAAATATATGGGTCACGGAAGAAATCCCAGAAGTTTGGAAGTGTGCCTTAATACACCCATTACATAAAAAAGCGGACAAACATGATGTGAATAATTACAGAGGAATTTCTCTACTCCCTGTCACATATAAGATATTATCAGCTTGTAATCTCGAAAGAGCACAAATTGGTAAAACCCAAAATCTCAGATTTCGAAGCCGGTTTCAGGCCAAACAGATTGTGCCCAGAGCAAATTTTAAACCTAAAATTAATCACAAGAATAAGGAAGATGCGAGGCGAGCCTACAGTATATGTGTTTGTCTACTTCAAAAAGGCCTATGACTCAATCCATAGACCCACACTACTCAGGTTTCTTGGAGAAAAAGGGTTGGATCAGGAAATACAGAAAATCATTCAGCAGACATTAACAAATACAACATCCAAAGTGAAATTTATGGGAAAACTTTCGAAACCATGCGAGATAAAAACTGGGGTTGGACCAGATGATGGCTTGAAGCCTTTGTTCTTCAATGTAGTTCTAGACAGTCATGGAAGAATGGGAAAAGGAACTTGAAGAAGAAAATTGCTGGAAACCGATTTCATTAGGAACAAGATCTCAAAATTATGGCAGATTCTTGTGAGATGAATATAAAACAGATAGAAACTCTAAAAGAATGCGCAGAGAAAGTCGGCCTGCAGATATCATTTGAAAAGACTGTTTAGAACAACAAATTTAGAAATTTTCAAATTACAAACCAACTATGGAGAAATTAACAGAGTATCACAATTTAAATGTCTAGGAGAAATTAGCTCTTAAAATATGCACAATAAGAAAGAATACAAAAAGCTCGTGAAGTTAAGGATTAGTGAAAAACCTCTATAGTAAAAAATGCTTATCTTTAAATGCCAAAATTAGGCATTACAAAACAGTAATTAAACCATCAATGTCATATGCCAGTGAAACCTTGGCACTAAACAGGAAAACTGATATAGAAAAGAGAAGAGAGAAAAATAATTAGGAAAATTTTGGGGCCAAGATGGACCGAGAATGGATACAAACTACAGAAAACGTCCAAAATTGAAGAATATTCTAACATAGAGCCAGACATGAGGAAAAGACGTCTCAGATTCTATGGCCACATAATGGGGCTTCCCGAACATAGACTAACAAAAAGAATAGTAAAATACGTAGAGGAGAATGGATCCAAAATGTTAAAAAAGACTTGGAATTAGCCAAGCCACCAAAGAAGAAATAGACGTAAGGAACAATTTTAGAATAAAAGTAGGAAGATGGGAGGCTAAACCAGAGACAAAAGCCCGAAGGACCGGAACAAAATGGAGCGAAGAAAAAAAGAGCTAAATTCCCGAAACAATGAAAAACTGGTGGGCAAATAAAAAGAACCAGAGGAACAAGAAGAACGGAAAATGAGCCACCTGTACCTAGGGTCATCCACTCTGGGAGCTTTGCGACTAATAATAATAATAATAATAATAATAATGTGCTACGAACTCAGCTGTAATTTACACCAAAATTATCATCTGCCGATGACGGGGAACTGTGTTATCATAGAGAGAATTACACTTGAAAGTAAACAGCACTAAAATTACAGTCCAGTATACGCGGTCCTGTCACACTAACGTGACCACCACTTCTGTTCGACGTCAACGTATAATAACACTCATAGGAAACAGCTGGTGGGACTAGCAGCGTGAATGGTTCATACGTCCGTGCTGACTGCTGTTAATCGGCAACGAAGGCTGGAATTTGCACATCAATACCGTACTTGGACGTTTACTCAGTGTCGAGAGGTGGCCTTTTTAGATGAATCACCTTTCATGCTCCATCAGCAGAAAACGTCTGAAACCAAATGGCACACAACAATCGTCGGAAGGATGCAGACCGGAAGAGGGAGCGTTATGGTCGAGAATGTTTTCGTGACATTCCCCGGTCGCACTCTTCATTCTGGAAGAGCCGGCCGTTCTGGTCGAGCGGTTCTAGGCGCTTCAGTCCGGAACCGCGCTGTTGCTACTGTCGCAGGTTCGAATCCTGCCTCGAGCATGGATATGTGTGATGTCCTTAGGTTAGTTAGGTTTAAGAAGTTCTAAGTGTAGGGGACTGATGACCTCAGATGTTAACTCCCATAGTGCTTAGAGCCATTTGAATCATTTGACATGAGACATCTGTCACGCTACCATTATACGATATCGTAACCCACATTTTATTGTCTTCATTTATAAAAATGCATCTTTATCATACAAATAATACAATTAACAGTTATCAGTTTCAGCCATTGGCATCTTCAGATCTGTTTCAAACAGAAAAGCAGCGATGTGACTTACTAAGTTCAATCAGCTGAAGCAAATTCTACAGCAGGTATACTGTTACACAAGAAAAATAAAAATATTAACTTGATCAGCAACCATGCATACCACCCATACGTATCATACAATATTCTGACGTAGGCGGCAACGTCAAAATCTATATATGTAGCTTCGTAATTAGCTGCTGGAGAAGTCCTAGATGCGTAGTATTTTTAAACAAATGACAGAGGTAGTAGAGCACACAGCATACTGGGGTACATGAGTAACCAGTACCGTAAATTCAATAGTTAAAACGCAGTATTCGTAATTATTAATGAAAATTACTGCATATGCCAAAATAAGCGTCTGACAATAAAACGTTAACTGACAAACGTGTAATTAAATCTATGATACCACACCGTCACGTTTGCCTGTTCCACCACAGTGCAATGTGTCGTGCCACCACCTTGCAGCTGACTACTAAATTTATACACCTGAAGATGGGAAATAATTTTCCCGAAACCGGTCGTGTTTACAATAAAACGAAGTCACAATAGAGGACGACGGCTTAAACCCGCGTGCGGCTATACTTATTTAGGTTTTCCATGATTTCTCTAAATCACTTCAGGCAAATGCCGAGATGGTTTCTTTGACATGGCACGGCCGACTCCCTTCCCTAATCCGATGGGACCGATGACCTCGCTGTTTGGTCCCTCCGCCCAAATCAACCTACTATCCAACCACAACTAAGGCGGACATTTCAAATCTCACTATCTTTAATGTCTTGTGTTCATTTGTTAATTAAAACCTTTTGGGGTGCAACCTTTAATCAATTGTTTTATTACCAATCTAGCGCCAACGATTCTATCCCTATGAATTCTCAATTGCTCTCGTCCCACCTTCACACTTGACGTAACCATTCCTGTGGCGCTGTAGTGTATTATTATTCAGCCTGTTTCACAATATCACAATGTGCTTGTAATCATCATCATCAGTGCTCCGCTCTAGGTCAGATCTTCCCATGTAGCTCTTCATGCAGTACTATTATTTGCTACCCTCTTCGTTTTCTCAAAACTGTTTCCTATTCCTATGCTAGCCATCTTCTGGTAGCTTCTGCATCCTCTCCTTTTTCTTCCATAGAATCTATTCTCATCCAGTGTCCGAGCCAACTGTGTTTCTTCTCCCTGATTACCTTCAAAATTTCTCTCCCTCCCCCTACTCTTCTCAACATCTCCTCCGAATCTACATCTCAAATGCTATTCTTCTTTCTTCTCTTTCCTCAGTAACCAAGTCTCAACTTCGTATAATGCCACGCTCCATATGAAGCACTTCGCGATTCTCTTCCTCAGGTCCCTGTCCTTACACCCATATAGAGGCCTCCTTTTCTTGCTAAATGCGTACTTGGCAATTGCTATGCGTGTCTTCGCTTCTTTATGACATCTAACGTCGTCCGTAATAATGTTTCCCAGGTATCTAAAAGCAATAACTTGATCTATACCTTCTTTTCTTAGCTTTACGATTGTTCTTACTTTTCTTGCACTTATCACCATCTCATACTGAATTCCTAATATGTCTTATTTAATTCTTTTAACATTCCAGTCATAGCTCATTCGCAATCTGCCAGTAACACCATATCATGCGCAAATCCATTTCATTTTATCGTCCTACCACTAACCTGCACCCCTCTCTTTGTTTTAAACATTTTTGAATAATGTGCTCCAAATACATGTTGAACAGGGAGAGACTTACTCCCATCCCAACTGTGCTTTCCTCTGTTATCTCATTCCCAATCTGTACTCCTATTTTCTTTTGTAGGTATATGTTTTTAATCAGCCTTCTGTCCCTTCAGTCGACACCATTCTTCCTTAGAATGTTCGTTAATTTATTCCACCTTACTCAATGAAAATCTCCCTCCAAGTCAATGAAAACAGTATAAACTTCTCTTCCTCTTTCAGTGTATCTCTCACCTATAATTGTCACCAATCCAACTACATCTCTTGTACCTTTCCCTCTTCTAAATTCAATCTTTCGTGAAGTCTTCTATTCATCACCATCGGTAAAACTTTTGTTGCATGAGAAATCATACTTATAGTTCTAAAATCCTCACATTTCTTGACATTCCTTTCCTTCTTAATCGGTATCCTTACTGCCGAGAAAAGTCATCCGGCCATTACCTTCTTCATGTATTTTATAATATGCTAACTCTTTCGAACAACTACTCCCAAGGCTCTTAAGAAACTCCAGGTAATCCATCAATTCCACTAGCTTGTATGATTCTTCATATCTCTTAAAGCCCTTTCTACTTCTCCTTCCAAGATGCAGCATTCTTTGTGCTCTTCAAGACCTCTCGCCTCCTAATTCACTATCGTTTGGTTTTTGATAGGCCGCATATTCTCGCCATCTTTTCACACTTCCTCCGGTTCATGAACCATAGTAACGTCATTTATTTCTGTTTCCATGCTTGTCCTGTGTTTCTTTGCTTCAAAGACTAGAACCGTAGTTAATCTATACATCATTTCATATTGTCCTTCCTTTTCTAGTTTCTCCATTTCTTTGCAGCTGTCATTCATCCATATCTTCCTCGTGTGTGCTTGTAAACAGGCAAAGCGAACGTTAGTACCAACGGTGAAGTTGAATAGCACGTATCGGATGAAAAAGCAGCCTCTCAGAGCTGGGTGATGAAATTTCCACATGACGCAGGAAAACTCTTTCTCTGGCAAGCGAGACAGAAACACGTGGCAGATTGCATAACGCACATTCTATTGAAATGCCGCTTGGAGTTGTTCACAAGCGGCTGCACGCAGCATTTCCTCTTTCGGACATTTCTTGGCGGGACATGCGAGGTATGAGCTTCCCGGTTTCTCCAAGAGCGAAGATTGCGGCCTGTCGCCTTCACGCCACTGGCCGAGCTTGCAGATGCACGGTAATGGTGACGACGTGGACAGGTTAGCTGGTAGCTAACACGTGGAAACTGCTGAGCTTTCTCTACTGTCCTTTGTGGGGGATGAGCCTGTTTTTTTTTACAATATGGGAATAGATTTTACGTTTGTTGGGTGCATTTTGAACGATGTTCATTTGAGACATCCTACTAAACACTACTAATTAAGATGAAATTTTCTGTTAATGTAATATCCAACTCAACATTTACAATTCTTTTGGACCCATTTTTGTAGCACATCACACTAGACCACGACACTCAGGAACACACGATACCCGGATCTAACCCATTTTTGGCATAACCGTCTGAACACATTCAGGGCTAATTCCACATTTGTGCCTCAGAAACGCAACACACAAACAATTAAAACACGAGGACACAAATATCAAATAATCATTGATGATATTGGAAGATTAGTTTTTCGTTACTGTGTTATAATGAAGTACATGTGCACGCACAACAAACAGTCACAGTATTTACGGATTAGCAGCTTTATGACATTAATTTATTAATGACCTATTTTCGATTCACTAGTGCTCATCCCGATGCATCAAAGAACGCAAACGTACAATCTTCCGTAAGAAGCACCTGTACGTCGCGTTATAGTGTATTAGTACATTGTACTGTAAGTGCGTTAAAGTTTTGCGAAAACAAGGGTGAGTACCTTTACTAATAAGATAATAAATACTCTAATGATCAAGAATAAAATGGAAAAGTATAATGCAGTAAGCCACCAGCATAGCATCTCCGTAAACATTTAGCCTATATGAGACCACTTCTTTTGGCAAGAAATACACCATAGATTTCTCGGTAGGGAGGCACCTGAACGTAGTTAAGATGCTGGCACTGCAACAAATTAGCGATAATCTACCTAATAATAATAGTAGAGTAAACAGTATTTAAGTGTTTTGCATACTTTGATGCCCGATGAGAAAGAGTAGCTGCTCGAAAGGTGTCGCTAATAAAGTAATGTCATAAAATTAATGACCTTTAAACATGTGATTGGATGCGGTACATCCATACATTCGCAGGCGTATCTTGTAGGCCATTTTTATTCTATTTTAGGTCAAGTAATTATGTTGGGAGAATGGTAATACGGAAGCACGCAAGCAATGGTAAGCTACACACAAAAATCAACCTAGTATCACCGTGAAAACAACGGTAGGAGAAAAAGACATTTTAAATCACACGTTCGCTATTTCACGTGAAGTCGCTCAGCATTTAATGCCAAAAACTGTGCATTATGAAATAGGCTTTTATGTACTACTGATAAAATCTGCTACGTTGGAAATAGACATCGGCGTTCAACGTCCAGTAAAGAAAGAACACGTTAGAGATGAGGCGTAAACTCTTTCCTAAATAAATTTTCACAGTGCAGCGGGAAATTAGAAGTGGGTAACGGATCGGGACTAGCCTTTTGCGGGAAAATGTTGGATGGCTGAACTATCCACACACAACTCAAAACCCACCCAATCCACCCATGTGGATTGAAGTAGGGAACCTGTGTATGTACACACTTTTCTATGCCGTTGTAGCAAACGATGAAGACGATATATCTTACATGCTCAAGAAGTTGTTGAGGGAGTATAAAAAGTGGGATCCTACGGTCGCAGGTTCGAAGCCATCCTCGGGAGTGGATGTGTGTGATGTCCTTAGGCTAGTTAGGTTTAAGTAGTTCTAAGTCTAGGGGGATGATGGCCTCAGATGTTACGTCCCATAGTGCTTAGAGCCATTCGAACAATTTTTTGAAAAAGTGGGATCTGAAAATTAATATTGATAAGACGGAATATCTATGTTGCGGAGAAGAAGGAAGTATCCTGAACATTGACAGACATCTTATTAAAGTGTGTAAAGAGTTTAAGTACCTGAGTTGTATCCAGTCACGTGTTGGAAGATGTGATAGATATCCGACAACGGATCAAGCAGGGAAGGGAGGCTACCCAAACATTAAACCCTGTATTTTGGTCCACAGAAATGAGCTTAAAGGTTAAAACTAACTTAAATCTATCGTGGAACCAATAACAACCTGTAGGAGTGAGTGCTGGGAACTGACAGAAAGAAACAAAACGAGACTTAGAGCCTTAAAAATGGACCACTTGAGAAGGGCCAGAAGAATTTCCCTATTTGACCACGTAAGAAATGAGGAAATAAGAGAAAGGACGCAGACTCATTATAGTATCACGGATACATTAAAAGAAAGACAGCTGTGATGGTTTGGGCTTGTCAAAAGAATGGATGAAAGCAGATGGCTCAAGAGAGTTTCACGGTAATGTCCTGGAAAGGAAAACAAGAGGAAGACCACGGAAAGTGTGGTTAGGTGGTGACTGAGGAGCGATCGCGGGAAGAGGAATGGAAGAAGATGAGGAAGAAAGGCGAGATAGAAGCATTTAGCGACAGAGATGTGGGATTCGGCGACAGGTGCAGGACGCCCACAAAAAGAAAGGATCTTCTTTTATCTTATCTCATCTTCTTCACAAGTAGTTGTGCCTGCAGTAAGGATGGAAATCTTGTATCATGTACGACTAGTGAGAGCTTTTTTCGTTTTTCCTGGATGATGGCTCAAGACGGAAACAGGTCGGAATATTTTGGAAATTTGTGGTAAGTTCCGATGGGGCCAAACTTCTGGGCTCATAGTCCCTAGTCTTACACACTACTTAATCTAACTTAAAATATCTTACGCCAAGGACAACAAACACACCCACCGCCAAGGGAGGACACGAACCTCCGACGGGGGGAGCCGCGCGAACCGTGGCAAGGCGCCTCAGGTCGGAATAAATACGAAATTAAAAAACAGCACTGTGTCACGCACGACTTACACAGATTATGAAAAAAACATTGTTCTCTAATTTCTTTCTTAAAGCAGTATAAAGCGACTGGTTTCTGTATTAATTTATCCACTGTGAAGTCTATCTGGACATCGACTGTAAATGCAAACTGGTGCTGGGAGACAACCCACGTTCCCATACATACAGAGGGTGTGGCGTGGCGGCTCTCTCTCTTGGAGAACACACAACTAGGTGTATCGTACCATGTGCGCAGGCAGCCGCAATCAGGATGGTACTTCGGTTCATCATATTAAGACAGTTCCCACAATGATGAAGAGAAGAAATTATTCAGAATAGAACACTTAGCATTTGGATCGATTTTGCTTAATGGACGAGCAACTACACGAGTGCAGAATACAGAATCTGCATCGGTCCGTCAGTCGGTCGATATCCGGCGCTGTCATGACCCAATAAATAAAAAGCAAATACTGCAGAATTTGTTTTTAAATACTGCGACGTGGCCTTTACAGTGGTACAGCGGGCATCAGTCAGTAGTTGATGGACGTCCGCCACGGCTCACGGCATGTGACAGGCTGACAGGATGTGAGACACGTGTCAGCTGGAAGGACGCCATCCATCTCAGCGAAACCAGCCTCATAACAAACAAACAATGTGACATTCCTCATTTCGCATAAATACCGAGTCCAGTGTTATACTTCGTCCGTCCCGAGTGGTTGTTTAGCTTAATTAAGTGAAATAGCCTGTCAAGTTGTTACCCGATATCGGATAGTTATTCGTCGTCTTGTTTCTCTTAAACGAGTATTAATAATTAAACATGTCCTACTTGAGACGGTCTCCAAGAAAAATGACAATGACATGGAAATTTTGTAGAAACATTTGTCAGGACATGCGGAAGAGAAATAAGCCACTGAAAAAAAACCGTTTTAACTTCCACATCAAAGGGTAACATTCATTAATTGTGTATTAAAAAACCCTTTTAACTCCCACGTCAGAGGGTAGCATTCGTTAATTGTGTATTATGTTCCAGATTACAAACGTTGTTCATTGTGATGACCAGCTCCATCTACAACAGCCTGGAATTGCACTAGAGATACCGTTTCACAACTGTTCTCAGCACTACTCGAACGGTTAATCACAGAATGTTCAGCTGTCGTGACACAGCTAGTGCACTGCCTGAAGATCGCCCATTACGTCCAGCATTCTCAACCATTGCAGCAGTAACGTCTTCAACAATTCGTGGTGCAGTTAGCCGTCCACCTCTCCCAGGAGAAATTCCGAAATTGCCAAGTAATTCTAATTTCTAAATCACGTTCTTTAACCCCCACTCACCTTATCCAGACCCATGTTGACGATCTGCGATTGTAATGCACACTGATGCTTGTGTCTCAGCCCTACGTCGCCGTACCAGTATCGGCGTTTGACGGTAAGTCATGACACTAAAAGCACTAACAACGCAAATCCTGCAGTGTACAGCCTGAACATCATTCCTATGAAGTATGGTACCCATACAGCAAATAGTTTTCCGTCTACACTTGTTCAAATAGTGAAAGTTTAATGATATCCACCCTATAAATGAACTGCATTGAGCATTTTGTTCAAATATGTGTGAATTCCTAAGGGACCAAACTGCTAACGACATCGGTCCCGAGACTTACACACTACTGCTAAATAACTTAAACTAACCTACGCTAAGAACAACACACACACCCTTGCCCAAGAGAGGACTCGAACCCTCGGCAGGAAGGGGCCGCGTAGTCCGTGACATGGCGCCTCAAACCTCGGGGCCATTGGGCATGCTTGAGAAAGATGGGAAATGTCTGCTTTTGGTCGTCCACAGCTGCCACATCCGTTCCCAGGGATTATTGGAGTTACTAAAATAGAACGAGATCTCCTTATCGGAGATAAAATCACTGTACTCATCACAGGTATGACACGGCATGCAGAGACGTAGATATCGGCGAGAAGGAGATGCGTGATAATGAGGTAGAGGGAAGGACAAGCAACATTCTCTACGAAAGATTGCTGATTATTACTCGTTTCTTATTAATTTTTAGTTGCGTTTTATTTATTTAATCGTATGGCTAGGGTCCCCAGTCGGGCAGACCGATCGCCGGGTGCCGGTCTTTCAATTTGTCGTCAATTTTTTTTATTTTTTCCTTTTTTTCCCCTTTTTTCCTTTCTTTGTGGGAGATGGATCAGGTAGTGCGGCGGCGGAGGCAAGGTGGGCAGGGGTCGCTTCGGCGACCTGCAGTCGATGAGGATGATAGGATGATTATGAGGACAGCACAACACCCATTCCCTGGGCGGAGAAAATTCCCCGACCCAGCAGGGAATCGAACCCGGGCCCAGAGGATTGACAATCCGTAACGCTGACCATTCAGCTACGCTGACCATTCAGCTACCGGGCGGACATAATAAATAATGGTAATTGTCGTATAACTACTTAATTATTGCACTGAACCGTCGAAATTCCATACGTTTCTTGTTTTTCCAAACTGTTCTAAGTTGTGAAGCCACGTCAAATAATCCTTTCGAATACAGATTTAATTACTACGGTGTCGTGTTGCCTTTTATTGACTGAGATAGCTGTCTGTCTCCTCACAGGAGCAATTTATTCCTGAAGTTCTTGTGTACTTAACAGTAAAACTGTCTCGTTTCACAGGCTCCGCTTATTTCTGATCGACATTCAAACTCACTTAGTTACTAGTATCAGTCTTTATTTTTGCTTGCGAGCGTGTTTGCATGCTATTTTCTGAACCCCTTCTTACACCGAAATGAATAATAACTCTCCTAGGCTCATGCAAGGTATGACGATGTTATCAGTATTGTCACTGAATGGCTGGTTGGACGCTGCAGTAGAATTCTGTAACACGTATTACTAGACTGAAGAATTCGGTAGCGTTGTTAAATGAGATACCATCGTGAATGCGGTGTATTACAAGCAGCTTATTAGTGAAAAATGTCAACATAAATTAGCGTAACAGGGGCATTTACGACTACAGAAAGTTGCCAGATAAGAGCAAGTTCCATGGGCTTGTTCACGACGGGAAGTGGCTGTGGAAATCTGGCAGAGTATGCGTGTGTGTGTCGCGGAGGAGTGGTGGGGGGAGGGGGGGGGGATAGCCTGCAGCTGCAGATTCCTATCCTACGGCTGGCAACAAACACACACACACACACACACACACAAACATAGTGACATACAGAATACATTCCGTTTTGTAGCATCAACCCGATAACTGTTAGGTGTAAGAACCAAGCTGTTGACCTTATATTTGACGTTCCAATGAGTCTCTTACACAGCGTGGTCCACTGATCGTGACAGGGCCAGATATCTCACGAAATAAGCGTCAAACGAAAAAACTACAAAGAACGAAACTCGTCTAGATTGAAGGGGGAAACAAGATGGCGCTATGGTTGGCCCGCTAGATGGCGCTGCCATAGGTCAGACGGATATCAACTGCGTTTTTTTAAAGTAGGAATCCCCATTTTTATTACATATTCGTGAAGAATGTAAAGAAATATGAGTGTTTTAGTTGGACCACTTTTTTCGCTTTGTGATAGCGCTGTAATAGTCACAAACATATGGCTGACAATGAAACTTTCTGGCAGATTAAAACTGTGTGACCGACCGAGACTCGAACTCAGGACCTTTGCCTTTCGCGGGCAAGTGCTCTACCATCTGAGCTACCGAAGCACGACTCACGCCCGGTCCTCACAGCTTGATACTGGCAGAAGTAAAGCTGTGAGGACCGGGCGTGAGTCGTGCTTCGGTAGCTCAGATGGTAGAGCACTTGCCCGCGAAAGGCAAAGGTCCTGAGTTCGAGTCTCGGTCGGGTACACAGTTTTAATCTGCCAGGAAGTTTCATGTCAGCGCACATTCCGCTGCAGAGTGAAAATCTCAATATGGCTGACAATCTTAGACGAACAGTTGGTAACGTGTAGGTTTTTTAAGTTGAAGTACAGAAAGTAGGTACCTTTGAACATTTCATTTCTTTTGTTCCAATGTGATACATGTACCTTTGTGAACTTATCATTTCTGAGAACGCATGCTGTTACAGAGCGATTACCTGTAAACACCACATTAATGCAATAAATGCTCAAAATCATATCCGTCAACCTCAATGCATTTGGCAATACGTGTAACGACATTCCTCTCAACAGCGAATAGTTCGCCTTCCGTAATGTTCGCACAGGCATTGACAACGCGCTGACGCATGTCGTCAGGCGTTGTCGGTGGATGACGATGGCAAATATCCTTCAACTTTCCCCACAGAAAGAAATCCAGGGACGTCAGATCCGGTGAACGTGCGGGCCATTGTATGGTGCTTCGACGACCAATCCACCTGCCATGAAATACGCTATTCAATACCGCTTCAACCGCACGTGAGCTATGTGCCGGACATCCATCATGTTGGAAGTACGTCGCCATTCTGCCATCCAGCGAAACATCTTGTAGTAATATTGGTAGAACATTACGTAGGAAATCAGCATACATTGCACCATTTAGTCTGCCATCGATAAAATGGGGGCCAATTATCCTTCCTCCCATAATGCCGCACCATACATTAACCCGCCAAGGTCGCTGATGTTCCACTTGTCGCAGCCATCGTGGATTTTGCTTTGCCCAGTAGTGCATATTATGCCGGTTTTCCGGCCTAGGTGGCCGAGCGGTTCTAGGCGCTACAGTCTGGAACCGCGCGACCGCTACGGTCGCGGGTTCGAATCCTGCCTCGGGCATGGATGTGTGTGATGTCCTTAGGTTAGTTAGGTTTAAGTAGTTCTAGGGGACTGATGACCGCAGAAGTTAAGTCCCATAGCGCTCAGAGCCATTTGAACCATTTTTACGCCGGTTTACGTTACCGCTGTTGGTGAATGACGCTCCGTCGCTAAATAGAATGCGTGCAAAAAAATCTGCCATCGTCCCGTAATTTCTCTTGTTCCCAGTGGCAGAACTGTACACGACGTTCAAAGTCGTCGCCATGCAATTCCTGGTGCATAGAAACATGGTACTGGTGCAGTCGATGTTGATGTAGCATTCTCAACACCGACGTTTTTGAGACTCCCGATTGTCGCGCAATTTGTCTGCTACTAACGTGCGGATTAGCCGCGACAGCAGCTAAAACACCCTTTTTGGGCATCATCATTTGTTGCAGGTCGTGGATGACGTTTCACGTGTGGCTGAACACTTCCTGTTTCCTTAAATAACGTAACTATCCGGCGAACGGTCCGGACACTTGGATGATGTCGTCCAGGGTACCGAGTAGCATACACAGCACACGCCCGTTGGGCATTTTGATCACAATAGCCATACATCAACACGATATCGACATTTTCCGCAATTGGTAAAGGTCCATTGTAACACGGGTATTGTATCACGAAGCAAATACCGTCCACACTGGCGGAATGTTACGTGATACCATGTACTATATGTTTGTGACTATTACAGCGCCATCTATCACAAAGCGAAAAAAGTGGTCCAACTAAAACATTCATATTTCTTTACGTACTACATAGCGCCATCTGGTTTCCCCCTTCAAGCCAGACGAGTTTCGTTCTTTGTAGTTTTTTCGTTTGATGCTTATTTCGTGAGAAATTTGGCCCGGTCACTATCAATGGACCACTCTGTATACATTCCTGGAAATTGAAATAAGAACACCGTGAATTCATTGTCCCAGGAAGGGGAAACTTTATTGACACATTCCTGGGGTCAGATACATCACATGATCACACTGACAGAACCACAGGCACGTAGACACAGGCAACAGAGCATGCACAATGTCGGCACTAGTACAGTGTATATCCACCTTTCGCAGCGATGCAGGCTGCTATTCTCCCATGGAGACGATCGTAGAGATGCTGGATGTAGTCCTGTGGAACGGCTTGCCATGCCATTTCCACCTGGCGCCTCAGTTGGACCAGCGTTCGTGCTGGACGTGCAGACCGCGTGAGACGACGCTTCATCCAGTCCCAAACATGCTCAATGGGGGACAGATCCGGAGATCTTGCTGGCCAGGGTAGTTGACTTACACCTTCTAGAGCACGTTGGGTGGCACGGGATACATGCGGACGTGCATTGTCCTGTTGGAACAGCAAGCTCCCTTGCCGGTCTAGGAATGGTAGAACGATGGGTTCGATGACGGTTTGGATGTACCGTGCACTATTCAGTGTCCCCTCGACGATCACCAGTGGTGTACGGCCAGTGTAGGAGATCGCTCCCCACACCATGATGCCGGGTGTTGGCCCTGTGTGCCTCGGTCGTATGCAGTCCTGATTGTGGCGCTCACCTGCACGGCGCCAAACACGCATACGACCATCATTGGCACCAAGGCAGAAGCGACTCTCATCGCTGAAGACGACACGTCTCCATTCGTCCCTCCATTCACGCCTGTCGCGACACCACTGGAGGCGGGCTGCACGATGTTGGGGCGCGAGCGGAAGACGGCCTAACGGTGTGCGGGACCGTAGCCCAGCGTCATGGAGACGGTTGCGAATGGTCCTCGCCGATACCCCAGGAGCAACAGTGTCCCTAATTTGCTGGGAAGTGGCGGTGCGGTCCCCTACGGCACTGCGTAGGATCCTACGGTCTTGGCGTGCATCCGTGCGTCGCTGCGGTCCGGTCCCAGGTCGACGGGCACGTGCACCTTCCGCCGACCACTGGCGACAACATCGATGTACTGTGGAGACCTCACGCCCCACGTGTTGAGCAATTCGGCGGTACGTCCACCCGGCCTCCCGCATGCCCACTATACGCCCTCGCTCAAAGTCCGTCAACTGCACATACGGTTCACGTCCACGCTGTCGCGGCATGCTACCAGTGTTAAAGACTGCGATGGAGCTCCGTATGCCACGGCAAACTGGCTGACACTGACGGCGGCGGTGCACAAATGCTGCGCAGCTAGCGCCATTCGACGGCCAACACCGCGGTTCCTGGTGTGTCCGCTGTGCCGTGCGTGTGATCATTGCTTGTACAGCCCTCTCGCAGTGTCCGGAGCAAGTATGGTGGGTCTGACACACCGGTGTCAATGTGTTCTTTTTTCCATTTCCAGGAGTGTATTTGCAAGCCGCATTCTGTCACCTGCTGAACGAAGTTATTCTGTTACAGAACTTGAAACATTATGTGTTGTATGGGCTTTTACGAGATTTCGGCATTTTCTTTATGGCAGACATACCACCGTTTACACAGACCACAGAGCGATACAATTTTTACTTTCGGCTAAATTTACTCACGACAGATTAAGCAGATGGAAACTTTATTTACAAGAATTTAATTTTACAATAGTTCACATTCCCGGCACACAAAATGTTATAGCAGACGCATTATCGCGTTCTCTGAGCAACAATCAGCAAGACGTAGCAACCAACTTCTGCAAAGCAAATTTCAGTGTCATGTACATTCAGCAAGTTGCATTTGAAAACTTTATTTCATCGTCATTACAGGACATAGCAAAAGAACAAAATAAAGACAACGTATGGAAAGAAATTAAACACCTTTGGCAAGATAGGAATAACGTTACGATTAGAAACCATTACACTGTACGCAATGACATTCTGTTTCGCCGCTCTCATCCTGACAGCAACAATTGGTTATTATACATTCCTGACGAACTGGTTAACAAATTAATCTGGTTCACTCATTTAAGTTACGCACATCACGGAGCAAGAAAATGTTTTCTTATACTGAGACAGAACTGTTATTTTACCAACATGGAGAAACGTATACGACGAGTTTTAGCGTCTTGTAAAATTTGCCAGAAAGCTAAATCAGACACCACTTCACATATTCCTCCTTTATATCCCATTGTACCTGTTAAATTAAGACATATGGCCGCAGTAGACATTTTTGGTCCGATTCCGATAACTAACAGAGGTTTTTGCTACATCTTTGTCGCTGTTGAGCTCACTTCAAAATTTGTTACTTTCACTCCGTTACGCAAAGCTACTGCTAAAACTGTTTCGAAAGCATTTGTGAAACATTTTTTATTTCATGTAGGGTATGTGATGAAAGTAATTTCTGACAATGGATCTGAATTTCGTTCTGGCATATGGACACGCATGTTACGAGCTAGAAACATTTCTCCGATTTATATATCCAAGTACCATGCTTCTTCGAACCCTTGTGAACGGTTAATGAAAGAAATTGGTAAGCTGTGCCGAATATACGGCCACAAAAGACATATTGATTGGGATACGCACATACTCTCATTCCAAGATGTAATTAATTCCATTCCAAATGAATCCACTATGCTATCTCCGTCTGTTATACTGAAAAACGTTGAACCACCAAACAAAATTAAAGAATTAGTAAACTTCCCTACCTGTCGTCGACTAAGACACCACGAAATAATTGACATTGCGCTGAACAACATCAAACGTGCCGCAGAGCGCCGGAGAAGACAGCAAAAACAGGTTTGTAGACGCCGAGACTTTCACATTGGACAGAAAATATTAGTACGTACACACTATTTATCCAACAAAATAAAAGGTAAGTGCAGTAAATTTGAACTTCTATACGCAGGACCATATCGGATTCGCAGCATTCCTCATCCCAATGTGGTACACGTCGAAACTTTGAGAACCAGAAAATCGAAAGGCAACCACCATTGGTCAAATATTAAACCCTTTATTGAATGAAGACACTTCATGATTCGACACACTATGATGCCATTTACTAATTTTTTATGACCACTTAGGCAGTTATATTCACATGACTGATTACTGATGATTATCGTATTTTTTCTTGGCAAGTGCCCGACAAGGTAAGGTTAGCAGGGCGCTTTTCTTGTCGTTACACATCAGACCGTGCACATTTTCCATTTTTTGTGTGTATATGATTGTATTCCAGTTTTGTTTGTATGCACTGTGAAATAGTTAAGATATAACACACACCAGTTGACTTTGACATTTTTGTTGCCCTATGATATCTCAAAATCGTGACTGTTTTACATTTTTCTTTTTTGCTGCTGCATTGTATTATTCTGTGTACATTTTTGCATCTGAACACTGTCAATGTCTTTGACATATTACGTTTTCTGTCATGTTATGCTGTATGGTTAATTATGTCACCATAACCAGTCATTATTTAGTGGGTATATGATTTAAATGCAAGACATTAATCTTTGTTCATCAATTTTAGAAAGAAATGATGCGTGTAAGAAATAAATTCAACAGAAATGGGAGTTTCACCTACGGAATAAACGAAAGAAGATGCAATAACTTTATGAGGAAGAGTAAATGGATCAGGATTAACAAGCATTAACAAGAATATACTATACTCATCATAGAATAGCAGTCTTAACTAATTTTTTCTTTCAGAATACAAGGTGATTGATGCAGGCTGTCAGACAGAACTACACATCTTAGTTTTAGTGATGAAATATGCTAGAGATAAGGAATAGTTGTATAATGAGTAATGAAGTGATTTTTTTGCAGATGATAATGAATGCTGATGAATAATGATGAAGGATATGCTGTTATGAATAATGAAGTTTTTCTTTATAGGTGATGATAATAATGAAGTTATGATAATATGGATCATGAAGTGATTGATAATGAAGTTTTTTCTTTACAGATGAGGATAATGTTGAAGTTATGTATTTATGCTATGTAGTTATTTAAGTATTTGTTGCAGTTTGCTTTGACAGCAGGTGTTATATTGCATAGTAGGATGACGGAAAGTTTTGGAAAGGACAGCTATGGAACACATTTTTATACACATTTCACTACCTGTTAATTCGAAGTTCACTACTTTTCAGCATAGTATGTGTTTCTTCTTTCAGTTCAATAATCCATTTTGTATTTTTTTTCCAGGAGAAGCTTTTTATGATACTTACTAAACCTGTTACTTATTATACCTGTTCTAGTACTTGCATTTTTATTTTTTTTACCCATTTGTGTCTATCATTTATAAATGTGATCACATATACTGCCTTGTTACATAACCTTGCTACAGCTGACTCATGACGAATGACGTTACCTATCCTCATTTGCAGCAATAGGTCAAAAGCAAATATTGTTATGCCTCAGCAATTAATTATCGATCCCAACGCAATGCATTGCTAACAAAAAAATGTATTACCAGTCCCACATAATGTCACTAGTTTATGATAATTCTGAATAATACTGATTAGCTCTGAATAGTATGTCACTTGAGTAATGACTTCTTAATGAGACAAAAAAATAAAAATAAAATAAGGCTTTGTAACTGGCTAATAACTGCCACTGTTTATTGTAATGAGACTACTTATAATGCCCGAGATTATTAATGCTATGATTGTAATTAACTGATTTTTAATAATGACTTCTTAATGATCTGAATAATACTGAATAATGAACAATGTTTTATTCTATTCGATACTTGCTGGCCACTGAGTGCCAATAATTAATGTCACTAAGTAAATTACGTTATTAATTATGCCATTAATTAGCTCCTGTTTTCAATGATGGCATACGCACTGAAAAAATTCTGTAGCATTTTCAGAACAAATAAACAGAATGGCAGAAAATCATGTTGACAAGTGACATGAGTGCACATGCACTGCAGTTGAGAACATATCAGCAAATGACGAAATGTATATACAATGAGTAACAAATGACATAAGTGCATACGCACTGAAGAACTGAACATACAGAATGACTACAAATCATATTGAAAAATGAGAAAAGTGCACAGGCACTGAAGTTCAGTAGAAAACATATTAACACATAACATAAGTGCACATGCACTGTAGTTCAGAACATATCATCAAAATAAAAATGTATATACAATATAAAAGACAAGAGTGCACATATACTGTACTTCAGAACAAATCTGTATGCACTCTGTTATCTGTCAAATAATTTGTATATACATTTTTCTGATTTGCTACTATGTTTTGTACTCACATTTTGTCTTTGTCTGATATATTTTGTACTTGGTGCGTGTGCACCACATTTAATTTATGTACTACATTTGAGTATTCTGTAAATTGTAAAAATTTCTTGCGATGGCAAGTCCAAATGACTCACCATCGCTGCCAAATTTTTGCCCCCCCAGTGGAGGGTTATGAAACACGTATGTAACGTAGCAGCGATGGTGAGGCATGATAAAATCTTTGACCAGAGAGCCTTTTATCGTGGTTAGTCTGCGCTTGACCACGCGAGTGTTGCGAGCAGTACTCTGTGAGTAGTCGTCGTGCTGTGTACTCTGTCGGTAGTAGTCGGTCAGTAGTCGTCGTGCGAGCAGTCTGTCAGTGGGCAGTCTGTGAGCAGCGCAGTATGTCGGTAGTAGCAGTCGAGTGCAGTCGTGTGTGAGGAGTCGGCGGGCGTCGACATGGCATTCTGGTCAAGATTCAGGACGAGGTATATTATTTTTAAATGCGCTCAGCTAATAATGTAAATTAACTGTAACTAATTTGTGCAATAATCGCCCCAATAATAATTTTGATTTCAAAGCAATTTTTTTCAAAAGAACCTTTTAATTGAACTAACGATCTCCTTCCATTTCCTTTAAAGAAAAGTTTCAGTTAAATTTCAAAGAAAAAAAAATATTATTTGCAATGCATTTCCTCCAAGCTGTGGCCAACAATAAGAGCAGAAACCTGACATGCAGTTATACTGAGGTAAGAAATTAATTCTGATTTTTTTGCACAGGATCAAAGACCGATATTTCGGTTTAATTGAATTATCATTGTCACTGAAGTTTCATTAGCACTGAATTGTCTTTCCTTATTTTCGTGACAGCTTATACTTTCAGTCAGATTGCGATTCTCATTTTTTATTGTCATTAAATTCAACTGCTAGGGAGGTTACGTTTGGCTCCCATTTCTATTAAATAATATCTTTTAAAAATTCTCTGGAGAGCTTACCCGTAGCTCAATGTCCATTAGCATTCTTAAATAAATATTGTCTTTTAAAATTTTTGTAGGGAGGTTACGCTTGGCTCCCATTTATTATTTCTGTCTTTTAAATTTTTGTGGGGGGGTTACAATGTGCTGTGTACGGTTAAAGACTTGGTCAAGAGTGTTTCTGTATATAGTCTCATTTATGCCGAAAATGAAATGCTAGCTGCCTGCTTAGCAGGTTATTTTTTAAACACATGTATTTTGTAACAATTTAGACAGGGAAATAGCATTGGGGTACTCAGTTTGAGAGTCAACAGTCATGTTTTAGGCATCAGTTTTGACGGACATTTTAGATGACATTGACATAAACATCGTGTTGCCGATGAAGTTTACGTATTTTTGCAGGTATTTCATACGGTGAATTAACATTGTATCCCTTTTCACAACTCATGTGTTCTACAGGGCAGTTTGGATGTGGAAATATTAAATGTGAGGGACCATTGTTCCTCACACCAGATGTGGTTCAGGGACCGAACTATGGCCGTTCGCTAGGGTTGCTTAACCTTAACGATGCAGTTTATATAATACATTCTTTACGTATTATTTTCTGATAAATACTTTTGCACATGGTGCAAAAAATTGAGGTACTTCAGATCCTTCTAAACGTAGCCAGCCTGGCGGCATTGTTGCTACATTGTGATTGGCTATTTCACTTTAATGGTCTATAAATTACTGGGATGACCGCCATCATTCTAAGAAATGAAGTGAGGCGTCTTGAATTGTGAATGGCGTCATAGATAAGGGGGGGGGGGGGGGGCCGGCATTTCTTCTTGATGCGTACTGATAGACAAGGGAGCGTGGCTTATGACGCCAGAGATAGGGTACTGCCTGCCCATGTCACCTCACAAATGTAAACAAAGTGAGCCAGAAGGAACATTGCTATACCACTATCGATTCCCAGTCAGCACTCAGTTATAAGTTGGTGGGAACTTTCATTCGTTTCATTACATTATTTGCTTAACTAGCACTTCACTAATTTGAATCTGAAACAATTATTGAGTACTGATGTTATCTGTTACCTAAGTAGTAAGTAGAGCGGGCTAAGACTGGTCTTAAGCAATCTGAAGGAACTGCAGTGACTCATGAGATTCAAGTTCAAATGCTACTCCTACTATGACACTGTATAGCAACTTTCTTTTTCCCATTTCGTAAATGACTGCGAAACTGAGAACGTAATGAACCAATACTTTAACTGTTGTGACTTGGCAAGACAGCCAAGCCACTAGGAGATAGCCGAAAGGCACGCGTTTAAGCTCACGCAGGCTGGCGTGAGGTCTGGAACAGGTCAAGGTCTTATAGTAGCAAAAATAGTACGTAGCTTCTGGAATACTTAACTTTAATCCATAATTGGTGAACATCGGTCTGACGGTACATGCCTCACAAGATAAATAGCAATTGATAATGGCGCCTTGCTAGATCGTAGCAAATGACGTAGCTGAAGGCTATGCTAACTATCGTCTCGGCAAATGAGAGCGTAATTTGTCAGTGAACCATCGCTAGCAAAGTCGGCTGTACAACTGGGGCGAGTGCTAGGAAGTCTCTCTAGACCTGCCGTGTGGCGGCGCTCGGTCTGCAATCGCTGACAGTGGTGACACGCGGTTCCGACGTATACTAACGGACCGCGGCCGATTTAAAGGCTACCACCTAGCAAGTGTGGTGTCTGGCGGTGAGACCACATTATCAGCAACATTTTTTGAACCACAGAAAAAATTCTAACTGGCCTTAATGTATGTCAAAATCATCTAACATTGCCGATAAGGAGTAATTTGATCTTCACTTGTAAACGCTCACGAAGTCCGTCTGCGAGTCTCTGTGTGGATACTTAAAAATGCAGATGATTTTGAGAACTATGGCGTGCATGACATTACATGTCCGTCGCCATCTTTTTAACTCCTCTCCTTTCTACGGAGGTCTTATGAATGAGAATATATCTCTGACTATGGACAGACTTGGAGGAAACCGTAAATACTATATACTTTCTGTATTGTTAACAGCCATACAAGTCCGTAATGTCTGATGCTTTATTTTCCTTCTCTGGCACTGCCCTACTATATTAGATAATATTTTGATTTAATTTTGTGAAATAAACGGTATTTGTCGTCTTGGAGAATGCTGTAATTGATATAATAATTATATATCTTTCATGTAATCATACGTCAATCACAGGTTTTACGTATTCCATCAGTCACCTGTTCAATTGCAGTCAACAGAAAGAAATCAAACTTGGAAACATTAACTGTTATACCTGGCACGGTTCATATTCATTGCCTGCTAAATAATGTTTGTTAAAACTCTGAGCGCATAACCTGATTGTACTCTGACGTATGTTCGCCTGTCATTGCTGTTGTTATACTTCCTTTATATCAGTACAAATTAATGCTATTAAATGTAACACTGAATACTCTGCAAAGTGAGTAATGATGACAGAATATTTCCTTGACGTAAAGAAATGAACCATGTGTCATAATAATTCTCATGTTATGTCTTGAGGAAGGATCTTCGGTAAGGCTGCCGTACAAGGAACGAGCACCTTTTACAAGAGCCGTCCTGGCAGGCGCGTTCGACGTGCGCCTTCACAATGCCCATCGAAGAAAAAGTAATTTTCCGCTCCATCCATTCGATTTTCTGCACCGGGAGATGTCAGTTTGGCAAAGGCAAGGATATGGCCCGTATGCTGTGTGGACCTCCTGCTGGGCATAGTGCTGTTTCAAAATCAGACTTTGTCGGAACCGAAATGTTTCTCAAGCTGTATTCCCTCCGAACGCTAGAGTAAATATCTTAGTGGATGCGAGGAATGCTACGCAGTGGCTCATAAGCAGATCTTCCTTTCTTACAAAACCGGAAAGAAGGCCTCTGCAGCAAAGCAAAAACAAAGGCCTTTATTCATGTAGCTGTTTTACATTGACTACAAGTGAAGATGAGTGCACGAGTGATGCAGTCATCAACTCTGGCCTCTACAGCTATCACTTTTCAAGATTCCTCTACTTACCTCGTACCCGTGGTCTAGGGATGCCGGCACGGTAGCTCAGCGTGTTCGGTGAGAGGGTTAGTTGCCCTCTGTAATAAAAAAAAAACTGAGTTAATCGGTCAATAACGAACTTAAACGGATGTCTTACGACGTCCGCCCCGAGCAGATGCAACGAACGAAAGTTTGATTCATAATCAAAACGTCTTCGGTCCCGGGTTTGATCCCCGTCACTGCCCAAATTTTGATAAATAATCAGCATTGGCGACCGAAGACTTCCGGCATAAGAAGTCAGCCTCATTCTGCCAACGGCCTTGTCAAAGAGGGTGGAGGAGCGGATAGAGGTTCAGGGCACTCTCTTGTCCTAGAGGTGGGAAATTGCCCCTAAAGGCGGAAGAATCAGCAATGATCAACGACATGAGGATGCAGAAGGCAATGGAAACCACTGCATTAAAGACACGTAACATGTTACCATGAGAAAAAGATTGAATAATCAACGAAAGGATAACGTTCTACGAGTCGGGGCGTGGAATGTCAGAAGTTTGAACGTGGTAGGGAAACTAGAAAATCTGAAAAGAGAAATGCAAAGGCTAAATCTACATATACTAGGGGTCAGTGAAGTGAAGTAGAAGGAAGACAAGGATTTCTGGTCAGATGAGTATCGGGTAATATCAACAGCAGCAGAAAATGGTATAACAGGTGAAGGATTCGTTATGAATAGGAAGGTAGGGCAGAGGGTGTGTTACTGTGAACAGTTCAGTGACCGGGTTGTTCTAATCAGAATCGACAGCAGACCAACACCGACAACGATAGTTCAGGTATACATGCCGACGTCGCAAGCTGAAGATGAACAGATAGAGAAAGTGTATGAGGATATTGAAAGGGTAATGCAGTATGTAAAGGGGGACGAAAATCTAATAGTCATGGGCGACTGGAATGCAGTTGTAGGAGAAGGAGTAGAAGAAAAGGTTACAGGAGAATATGGGCTTGGGACAAGGAATGAAAGAGGAGAAAGACTAATTGAGTTCTGTAACAAGTTTCAGCTAATAATAGCGAATACTCTGTTCAAGAATCACAAGAGGAGGAGGTATACTTGGAGAAGGCCGGGAGATACGGGAAGATTTCAATTAGATTCCGAAATCAGATACTGGATTGTAAGACGTACCCAGGAGCAGATATAGACTCAGATCACAATTTAGTAGTGATGAAGAGTAGGCTGAAGTTCAAGACATTAGTCAGGAAGAATCAATACGCAAAGAAGTGGGATACGGAAGTACTAAGGAATGACGAGATACGTTTGAAGTTCTCTAACGCTATAGATACAGCAATAAGGAATAGCGCAGCAGGCAGTACAGTTGAAGAGGAATGGACATCTCTAAAAAGGGCCATCACAGAAGTTGGGAAGGAAAACATAGGTACAAAGAAGGTAGCTGCGAAGAAAACATGGGTAACAGAAGAAATACTTCAGTTGATTGATGAAAGGAGGAAGTACAAACATGTTCCGGGAAAATCAGGAATACAGAAATACAAGTCGCTGAGGAATGAAATAAATAGGAAGTGCAGGGAAGCTAAGACGAAATGGCTGCAGGAAAAATGTGAAGGCATCGAAAAAGATTTGATTGTCGGAAGGACAGACTCAGCATACAGGAAAGTCAAAACAACCTTTGGTGACATTAAAAGCAACGGTGGTAACGGTAAGAGTGCAACGGGAATTCCACTGTTAAATGCAGAGGAGAGAGCAGATAGGTGGAAAGAATACATTGAAAGTCTCTATGAGGGTGAAGATTTGTCTGATATGATAAAAGAAGAAACAGGAGTCGAGTTAGAAGAGATAGGGGATCCAGTATTAGAATCGGAATATAAAAGAGCTTTGGAGGACTACCGGTCAAATAAAGCAGAAGGGATAGATAACATACCATCAGAATTTCTAAAATCATTGGGGGAAGTGGCATCAAAACGACTATTCACGTTGGTGTGTAGAATATATGAGTCTGGCGATGTACCATCTGATTTTCGGAAAAGCATCATCCACACAATTCCGAAGACGGCAAGAGCTGACAAGTGCGAGAAATATCGCACAATCAGGTTAACACCTCATGCATCGAAGCTGCTTACAAGAATAATATACAGAAGAATGGAAAAGAAAATTGAGAATGCGCTAGGTGAGGATCAGTTTGGCTTTAGGAAAAGTAAAGGAACGAGAGAGGCAATTCTGACGTTACGGCTAATAATGCTAGGCTAAAGAAAAATCAAGACACTTTCATAGGATTTGTCGACCTGGAAAAAGCGTTCGACAATATAAAAGGGTGCAAGCTGTTCGAGATTCTGGAAAAAGTAGGGGTAAGCTATAGGGAGAGACGGGTCATATACAATATGTACAACAACCAAGAGGGAATAATAAGAGTGGACGATCAAGAACGAAGTGCTCGTATTAAGAAGGGTGTAAGACAAGGCTGTAGCCTTTCGCCCCTACTCTTCAATCTGCACATCGAGGAAGCAATGATGGAAATAAAAGAAAGGTTCAGGATGGAATTAAAATACAAGGTGAAAGGATATCAATGATACGATTCGCTGATGACATTGCTATCCTGAGTGAAAGTGAAGAAGAATTAAATGATCTGCTGAACGGAATGAACAGTCTAATGAGTACACAGTATGGTTTGAGAGTAAATCGGAGAAAGACGAAGGTAATGAGAAGTAGTAGAAATGAGAACAGAGAGAAACTTAACATCAGGATTGATGGTCACGAAGTCAATGAAGTTAAGGAATTCTGCTACCTAGGCAGTAAAATAAGCAATGACGGCCGGAGCAAGGAGGACATCAAAAGCAGACTCGCTATGGCAAAAAAGTCATTTCTGGCCAAGAGAAGTCTACTAATATCAAATACCGGCCTTAATTAGAGGAAGAAATTTCTGAGGATGTACGTCAGGAGTACAGCATTGTATGGTAGTGAAACATGGACTGTGGGAAAACCGGAACAGAAGAGAATCGAAGCATTTGAGATGTGGTGCTATAGACGAATGTTGAAAAATAGGTGGACTTATAAGGTAAGGAATGAGGAGGTTCTACGCAGAATCAGAGAGGAAAGGAATATGTGGAAAACACTGATAAGGAGAAGGGACAGGATGATAGGACATCTGCTAAGTCATGAGGGAATGACTTCCATGGTACTAGAGGGAGCTGTAGAGGAAGACAGAGATTGGAATACGTCAAGCAAATAATTGGGGACGTAGGTTGCAAGTGCTACTCTGAGATGAAGAGGTTAGCACAGGAAAGGAAATCGTGGCGGGCAGCTGTGTAGTTAATGGTAGAGGGTATGTTGTATTGCACCACTTATTAGGGCTGCTTCTAGTTCCATTAGGGCGGTATGGTTGTTATACGTCTCTGCGCGTGCTGCAATTAGCTGAATTGCGTCTTCACGATACCCATGGGAGAGGATTATGGTATATTGCAAGACTCATCATATAATGCCAGTTCTTGAAACTTTGTAAATAGGATTTCTGAAGTTAGCTGCTTCTTCCCTCAGGTGTCTGCCAGTTCACTTTCTTCGGAATCTCTGTGATACTCTCCCATCGATCAAACAATTCTATGAAAATTCGCGCTGCCCTAACGTCCCCTGTTGGTCCTATTTCGTGCTGGTCCGACACACTTGAGCACCATTCTAGGACAGGACGTACGAGTGACTTGTAAGAAATATTCTTCGTTGGACATAATTCTGGTTTGGTACATGCATTGTTTTGTAGTTCAAAGATATTTCAATGATTTTTAGTCATTGGCGAATAAAATCTTTAACGTATAAACAACGAAACGGTAATCAACTCTAACAACCAGTTTTTTAATTATATCCAAATGCAGCGCTTAAAATGCAACGCATTTTTGTGGAAGAGAGTTTCATGTTCAGACCCGTGATTTTTCAGACATGAAATACGACCGATGAAAGATTTTAGCAAACGCTTGTTATAATTACCGTAGAACATATTTTTTACTGTCATATGTACCACTTTAAACCGTCCCAGCTGGTGTGATTCGCGTAGAAACGGATTTTACCCGCATCTCACGTGCAAATCTTCACCGCCATATCTTGGAAACCTTACAGATTTCGCAAATCAATAGGACGACCATTAATTACATGTATTTGTGTAGCTTCTTACAAAATTAGTACCGATTCGCACAAGTCTGAAGCAAAGAAGTGGCGCGCCAAAAACCTCATGAAAAACGTGTTTTTTAAACGAAAAATCCATATGAAGCTGGATTTTTGAAAGCGAATTTAGAATTTAATCATAAGAATGTATTTTTTATGTACTGATTCATTTTAAACCGTTCCCACGCATTCAATTCGCGTAAGAAAGAATTTTACTTGCTACATTTAGCTCAGCTTTAAACCATCGTATCTCGACAACGTATGAAGACTACTGGATAAAGGAAATTTCGTTTCGACTTTAGCCATTCATCTACTTTCGTCCGGAGTTTGAAGCGATTCGCACAAGTTTAAATCACAGAAGTGGTGCACTTCTAAAATCTCTCAGAAAAACGAAACAAGATTTTTTCAAACGGTTCAACGTTATCTTAGTCCAAGGCCCGATACACCGGTCTACCAAATTTGAACCATCAGTCTGCCTCGAGTCCGGAGTTTTATAAGGGTGACTGTTTTTGCACATAAGATCCGTGCGATGCGCATACATATGGTGCCATTAGTTGAGCATTAATTTCAATGTAATTAAAATCCCTTGCAAAAGTAATTAATCGATTCGTACGATTTGCCTTATTGCCAACTCCGGTTCAATGTTCAAACCTTGCTTAATATGCTGTACTACAACATAGCTGATGTTCGAAATACTATACAAATGGCCGCTGGTCCGGGCTAAACCAAAAACTTTTTAGCGCATGTTGTAGTGCTGTAGCGACCTGTGAATGTATCGCGCAAGTTTCTAATTACATCAAACAAAGTACTACAGAATATGCAGAGGCCGATGCATGGGCTGCTTATCTCTTCAATAATCCCAGCCATTTCTGAAATGAGTCTGTGATTCTCAAATTATTGGTTTATTCTCAATATTATTTTACAGTTATCGTCTTAAGCCATTTTCAAATACACTGGATATGAATATTGGTGCATAATCATCGAATCTGTGATGACAAATATCCTGCGCTGTCTTTCACGTAAATCCAAGTCATGAGCCGAATATGTTGAGAGCGATATTGCATATATCCGTCATCACAGAGAATATTAGAAGTCTACCTAGGGAAAAGTTTCGGCTTTAAGTGATGATGCTCGTTGATCTGTATTCTAAAGAACGTTGCAAGTTTGATAAAGACAGGGTAGATAAAAGTATAAGTCCTGATAGAAAAGAGACTACTTCAACATTAGAGAGAGGCAAACTTTATCATGGAACAAAAAGCCTTCAGAGAGTACCTGTGTTATGCATTGTTGTCTGGTATTGAACATCTTTTAGTCATGTTAGCAAACATTAAGTGTTATTCTGTCTCTGAAAAATGGTACAAGGTAAAAATGTTGACAATGTGTGTGTAGAATTCACATAGACAACAGTACATGACTTCTGTACAACGTCTATGCCTATTGTCAATGTTGTTGTTGTTGTTGTACCCTTCACCCTGAAATTGTTTGGTGCAGCTCTCCATGCTGCTCTGTCCTGTGCAAAACTCTTCATATCTGTACAATAACTTGCATCCACACTTCGTCAAATTAAATTTCCCTTGTAGCCTCAGGATTTGTCCAATGAACTGGACGCTTCTTTTAATCAAGTTGTGTCATATATTTCTTTCTCTCCGATTCAGTTCAGAAACTTTTCTTCTTTGTCCGGTTTACTCATGTATTCTAACGCTTTTCTGCAGCTCCTGTTCTTTTCTTTTCTGCACTGCTTGTCATCCACGTTTCACTTCCACATAATAAAACCGCACACAAACTAATCATTTCAGAAAAGACTTCCTAACACTCAAATGTGTTAATGATTTGAACATGGCTGCGTGGTCACGGACCGTTCCCAAAGTAAAATTAAGAGCAAAAACTGCCCCCGGTTCCAAAAAAGGACTCTTTTGACTCTCAAATTGGCCTATGACATAATTACATAATTATAGGAAAGAAACATTTTTTAAGTGTAAGTACTGGGTAGTAGTACAAAAAAGAAACAGTACTTACATGTCACGCATTAAACTAAAAGTCATGCGATAAAGCTTTACTCACAAAATTTGTGAAACTGGATATATAAAAGCCAAGCCACTGTGGAATGCTCACTCTCGTCGAGCTATGGTAGCATCAGATAGAGGCGCTCACGTTAGTAGTTACAGGCAAGTGAACATTACATGAAGAGTGCCATCTAGTAGCCGCAAATACAAACAGGCTACTTAACATTTAAGATGTAGACAGACGGATGTTACGATGAACATTATTTTGTACATGAAGTAAAAGGTAATAATTTTATCTGACAGTAGCAGACACGGTAGCAATTTGTCTTCATAAGAGCTTATAAATACAATTTAAAGGTTGAAATCGCCATTTTAGAAATGCAAAGGAGTTGAATAACTCAGCGAGCAGAAAAGAGTGGTATAACGCGAAATACATTTAATGCAAACTTTAAAAAGACAAAATATTATGAGTCGACAGGAACAGAAAAAATATTTCGGTAACTACACGAGGGAACACGAGATCAAATACGAAGTAACGGCTTTATATCGTTGAATAAGCTTTTATGACGTAAGTATAGCTGATCATTAAGAATGAGACCACCATTACGAGAAAGATGTTTAAAAATTTCTAATTATTCGATAACATCTAATGTACGCCCTTTCTTTTCAGTGTGCAAAATGTTGATATCGTGGACAGCTTTAGGTGCGTGACGTGTAGTCAGAAGGTGGTCGGCAAAAGATGAATTCTGGCTGCTGGTGCCATTGTTTTTAAAACATGTTCTTTGCATCTGACTGTAAAGGTACGTCGCCACGTTCTATCTAGTAAGACGAGGAAGTGTCGCAAAAAATCTTATAGACACCAGAGATTTTCATAGGGGAACAGGTCGATTTTAAATTGTGGCTAATTCTTTTTTTCAAATGATTGCTGAGTTATTCAGCTGCCTTTTTGTTTCTAAAATGGCAATTTCAGCCTTTAAATTGTATTTATAAGCTCTTATGCAGACACATTGTTACCGTGTCTGCTGCTGTCAGATAAAATCATTGCCCTTTTATTGCATGTACAAAATAATCTTCATGGTAACATTTGTCTGTCTACATTTTGAATGTTAACTAGCCTGTTTGTATTTGCCGCTACCAGATGGCACTCTTGGTGTAATGCTCACCTGTCCGCAGTTGCTAACGCGGGCGCCTGCCTGACGCTACCGTAGCTCGACGCATGTGAGCAGCCCATAGAGGCTTGGCTTTATGTATTCTGTTTTACAAATGTTGTGACTAAGATTTTATCGCTTGATGTTTAGTTTAATACGTGACATGTATGCACTGTTTCTTTTTTGTACTACTAGCCAGTACTTACAATTAAAAATTTTGACGTTCCTGTAATTTTCTAATTATATTATAGGCCAATTTGAGAGTTTTATTTCTGATGAAGGCACTCTTAGCAGTGCCGAAACCTGGATCAAGAGACTCATTTTTCTGCTACCGAGGGCTGCTATTGCTGTTAATTTTACGTAAATGTACATTAGATGTCACCGTATTTCTCTTCTCCACGAAACTTCGTCGTGCTATGACCAGCCTGCATTTTATACGTTCTTTACTTCCGCCTTGGTCAGTAGCTTTCCTGCCCTAGAAGAAAACGAAACTATTACTTTTAGTGTCTCATTAACAATTTAATTCTGTCAGCATCGCCCGATTTAATTCGATTACATTCCATTACTGTTGTTTTACTTTTGTTAATGCTCATTTTATACTCTTTTCACGCCCTGCACATTCCGTTCAAGTGATCTTTCAAGTCCTTTGTGGTCTCTGACAGAATTACAGTGTCATCGACAAACCTCAAAACTTGTCTTCCTTGTCCTTGAACTTTAATTTCGTTTCGAAATTTCTCCTTGTTTTCATTTACTGCTTGCTACATTTACAGACTGAAATTTATCTATGTTACACTCCCTTCACAACTATTGCTTCCTTTTCATAGCTTTCGATTCTTCTAGTTGTAGTCTGGCTTCTGTACAAGTTTCATATAACCTTTCGCTGCCTACATTTTTTCCTAGACGATTTTAGACTTCCAAGGGGTGTATTGCAGTCAGTATCGTCGGAAGCCTTTTCCAAATCACCAGTTGATAGAAACATTGCCTTGACTTCCTGCTTTTTCTATTCTTATGAAAATAATTCGTGTTCACATTTTGATTAAAATGGTTCAAATGGCTCTGAGCACTATGGGACTTAACTGCTGAGGTCATCAGTCCCCTAGAACTTAGAACTACTTAAACCTAAATAACCTAAGGACATCACACACGTCCATGCCCGAGGCAGGATTCGAACCTGCGACCGTAGCAGTCGCACGGTTCCGGACTGCGCGCCTAGAACCGCGAGACCACCGCGGCCGGCTTCACATTTTGAAAACGTGACTTATTAAACTAATGATCCAGCGATAGAATCAAAAATCTGAAAGTGCGCGCGCCTAAACTATTGCTGAATAACATAGTCCTTTAAAAAATAGGTAACTGTATGGAAAAATAGGCGAAACGTTGACGAGATAATTATCTGAAACCATGTGAAGAAATTGGAATGAAATTTACAAAACAAAGATTTTACGAGTGATATTTTATCGAAGGAAATTGTGAATTTCAAATTATTAACAGACAATAGAAATCAGTTGCATTAAAATAGTGAGGTAATGCACAAGTTCTGACGTACTGTGAAGCTGAAATAATACTAAAGAGCTGAACATCTATAGCTTCCATGGCATGTAGTGGAATGACCATATTACAAGATAATCAAATTAGACTTCACCTTGCCCAGCGGCAGTGAATGTAAAGCTCTTTACATATATAATGAAAAGGAAATCGAGTTGCTCACGGAAGAGGTTTCTGAATTCTCCTTCTTGTGCAAATCACAGAGACTGAATGACAAGGGAGGATATAAGGAGAGAATGTCTTCTAGAAATCTGCGCGGATACGAAAATAGTATCTGCATAGCATCCGCCAATGCCTTTACCTCCATCCACAAGTCTTTCCACACGTCATGAGACACTACAGTTTATAAAGCACTTTAACCCTACGGCGCGGTACATCTCTGAAAATTTGCTTGCGCCTGGCCTGAATTTTCGTTTGTTGAAGTCCGCAGTCGTCTTTCAAGTTTTGCTGTGTTTTAATGGCAGGACGTATTTCAGTATCAGCCATCTCAAATTTAAACTCATTTACTTGTCTATCAAAGAATGGCACAAAAGAATTTTATTCTTTATTTATGGGTATTAATTTTGATGAAAAAACCTTTTAACAGTTTACGGACGAGACTTGTGATTTACATATCGCAAAACAGCAACGCAGAGGCCGATCATGACCATATCTTAATACAACATGGCCTGCCATATTCTGTACACGTACAGATTGTTATCTTTTGCATATTGTTAAATGTTGGCCTGATACCTCGTTTATAATATCTACGTTCATTCACTAAATGCTAAACCGTGTCAGGGAGCTACACTTCTCACTGTAACAAGCATTGTATCATGCTGTCGCCTATACTGAGCGCAAGTAACACGATGTGACGAAAAATCATACAGAAATGACATTGTCCTTTAAATATAGGTTTGACCAAAAGTCACAAGAGGTAATACTGTGAATATTTTTTAGATATTCTTTCCTCCTTTCTTTTGTTTCAGATTATGACAGAAGAAGAACGAAAGGTTAACCATGGAAAAATTCACACCGTTCAACGAACCAAAATGATCTAACAATAAATAAAAAAGTTATTCTCAGTTATAACCCATTCATGGCTTTTGGCCCGCCCTGTATTAACCACAAAGTAATTATCATTGTATCTGCAGATACACCCGCGGATATTTGTATCCGCGGAAACTTTTATTTGCTAGGATACCGGGATATCCGCGGATATTCGCATCAGTGTATACACATAAATACCAATTTAAATCGAAATGAGCATTTCAAAATGATTAACCCCAAAGTAATTTTCATTGTATCTGCAGATACACCCGCGAATATTTGTATCCGCGGAAACTTTTATTCGCTAGGATACCGGGATATCCGCGGATATTCGCATCGGTGTATATATAGAAGATAAATACCAATTTAAATCGAAATGAGCATTTCAAAATGCCGTATCGCAGTCGGCTGTTATACGTGAAAATAATTACAAAGCTCTTCACCAAACTGATAAATCAAGAGCAGATAACGGATCTCAAAGATGAATAAAGTTGGGGAAACGTATCTTAATGGATTTTAAATTTCTATAATCGCAGAACTCAGTATTAATGGATGACGATGATGATGATGGTGATGGTGGTGGTAGTGGTGGTGGTGGTAGATCAAGTGAATGTAGAGAGATACTTCCTTAAAATTAAAATTAAAAAGAACGCGAAAGTTTGGGCATAACGAGAAAGCTACGAGTACCGTTACGGTAATATGTCAGAAACCTGGAAAGTGAATACTATTAATAAGACGCAGCAGCTACGGAGATAGCGCATCGAAGTGCACAGAAGGAACCAGGAAGAGATGATGGTGGAAGTATTGAAATCGCCAGGTCTTACAGCCCTTTCTCTCGGCAGTCGAAGAAGCAGATGTTCACGCCCAGCTGTTTCCGCATCAGACGGTCTTAAGCCTCGCCCACACCTTGAACCCTTCTGGTAACCGAAACACCGACACTTGTTCGACCTCTCTCGTATACCACATCGGCGAGGTTGCGCGTTGTAAGTACTTCTCGCTCAAGGCAGACCGTCCATGGACGGCCTTTCGCTTTACTCCATCTCTTATATAGATGAAGTCTGCCACTTCCCCAAGAGAACAAAGGATCATCACTTTGAATATTATTCTGATTATCAGAGGTCTTCACTTATTCATTTCATGTTCTACAAGAACAAGCATTTGAGGAGACACAAGGTAATACACTATTAGAAGAGTTGCGCTCTACCAAAACTACGGATCGGTAGTATTGGTACACTACATAAATAACATTATTAATGATATGAATGGTACGATTACCGATAGTGTTGGTGGAACTGGTAGGGAAGTAAAAAAGGAACATAAATGAAGGTGTAATAGAGAAACAGGGAACCGACGACGACTCTATTCTTTTATTTGTTTGGTTATTTGTTTTTCACATAATTAGAACAGCACATCAGTCTGTGTTAGTCCATTGTGTACTCTACATCATTAAGGAACACAAATTGAAGTATATAAGTAACAACAGTTACCTGATCGCGTAACATCTGTGTTTTTATGTAGCCAAAGCAATTACTTTTGACGCAAGTACAATTCACAAACAGAAACTTAAGAAAATGTAATTATTCTTGTTATTTTGTACGCAGTGGATCGGTTTTAAATCTTTTATTATTGATAAATGCGAAAGTTGTTTATGAATAACAAACACATGCTTTATATAAATTCGGAGAATTTTTAAAGCGATGTTTGTTATACTTTTGATGTTACTTACTTTTTTATTTTACATTTTTGTTGAGAAAATGGCGTTTTCTAGAGCTATTTGTGAATCAATGTTCATTGTTACTACAACATCTCTCTATTTCATGTTACAAATAAACAATTTTCGAATGAAACCTGAACTGAACATCGACCAATTAAGTTTCACTATAAATACTATTTATTCTTAAGAAACAGAACTGTGTAGAAAAAAAATGTTCCATAGGTTCCCTGGCCCTTTATACATCCTCACTCAGCTCCTAGCCGGTTTACCGCTTCCGGTTTTAAGGGGAACCTACACACATCAAAAAAGTTTTGCATCACTCCAGTTCCCGGAACTCCTGAAGATAGACGTTGACTGTGGATATTGTATCACAGACACAGTCCCTTTGACTGTTGAAAGATGTCACTAAACCCACCCAAAGATGTAAACAACCATGCACGAGCAGCGCCTATTAGACGGAGGGTCCCCGATAGCCATTCAGTTTCAGTCATTCCATCAGGAAGGAGGTACACGGCTCGTGTTGTCTGTAGTTCAACCATGCCTAGACGGTCAATACCGAGGTTCGATCGCGCCCGCATAGTTACTTTGTCCCAAGAAGGGGTCTCAACAAGGGAAGTGTCCAGGAGTCTCGGACTGAACGAAAGCGATGTTGTTCGGACATGGGGGAGTTACAGAGAGACAGGAACTGTCGATGATATGCCTCACTCAGGCAGCCCAAGGGCTACTATTGCAGTGGATGACCGCTAACGTCGTTTTACACTCCCGACGTCCATAGCGAGGTCCATCTTTGCAACCACGACACCACGCAGAGCGGTACAGATTGGTCCAACAACATGCAGAATGGACCGCTCAGGATTGACATCACGTTCTCTTCACCGATGAGTGTCGCATATGCCTTCAACCAGACAATCATCGGAGACTTGTTTGGAGGCAACCCGGTCAGGCTGAACGCCTTAGACACAACGTCCAGCGGGTGTAGCGAGTTGGAGGTTCCCTGCTGCTTTGGGCTGGCGCTTACGTGGGGTCGACGTACGCCGCTGGTGGTCATGGAAGGCGCCGTAACGGTCGTACAATACGTGAAAGCCATCCTCCGATCAATTGTGCAACCATATCGGCCGCATATTGGCGAGGCATTCGTCTTCATGGACGACAATTCGCGTCCGCATCGTGCACATCTTGTAAATGACTTCCTTCAGGATAATGAGATCGTTCGACTACAGTGGCCGTCATGTTTTCTAGACATGAACCCTATCGAACATACTTGGGATACATTGAAAAAGTCTGTTTATGGACGATGTGACCCACCAACTACTCTGAGGGATCTACGCCGAATCGTCGTTGAGGAGTGGGACAATTTGGACCAACAGTGCCTCGATGAACTTGTGGATACTCTCCCACGACGAACACAGGCATGCACCAATGCAAGAGGACATGCTACTGATTATTAGAGGTACCGATATGTTCAGCAATCTGGTCTCGCTGTATGGTGGTACAACGTACAATGTGTGGTTTTCATGAGCAATAAAAAGAGCGGAAATGATATTTATGTTGATCTATATTCCAATTTTCTGTACAGCTTCCGGAACTCTCGGAACCGAGGTGATGCAAAACTTTTTTGAAGTGTGTATTACCTCTACACCACATAGGCATCAACGGGCCACCGTGAATCGGCTCAGCTCTTATGCTAAAACTACTATATCTAAATGAATTTGAATAAACAGCTCTGTCAAACTTATGTGCAAGTTACGGACCTCCGTAAAGTTGAAACATTTTTCCTGGTCTCAGAATCTGTGTATTTGCTTCTGGTGTTTGCGATACTTTCTACAGGTTACTTTTATATTCTCTTAATTATGTGCCATTATTTTAGGATATTATAACATATTCCATTGTATTCTACAGAGCAACTGTTTATGTGTTTCTTTCGACCTACTCGTGTAGCGCAATGTGGAGCGAGCTAGCTTGTGAGACAGGAAGGTGTGCCAAACACGCATCGAAAGTGCGCAGCGAATTGACGATCACTGGTCTGATACTCTGGTCGGCGTGACTGTGTTCCGTAGACGGGTTTTCAAGAGCGTTACAGAAAGCCCTCAAGTGATTTCCAGTTTGTGACGACAGGAAAAGTTCAATACGGTAATACACAGATCAAAATTTACACGATTCACAGACAGACAGAGGAGGACGTCTTTCAACAGAATAAATACTAGAAAAGTGAGAGAAAATGTCCTAATGCCTCATCTCTATTTGAGAAGTACCATTTGTAACAGGTTGAATGCGAAGGGTACAGTTTGATCTAAGAGAAAGACGCAGACTGCGAAGACTCACTATTGTTTCTAGAATGAATATTTCGGATGACACAGACTCTCTCCCGCACACCTGCTGTTGTTCTGTATGTCAAGGATTACACTTTAGTGTGAACAAATGGTTGTGGACTGAGTTACTTGGTATACAGCACTCCATTAACAATTTCCTGAATTTCTTGACTTCCGGCTGGGGTTCGATACACTTCCACGCTGTCGTATGATGATCAAAATACGAACGGACCGAATATCAGACGAAATTTGTGATTGGGCTGAGCAGTTCCTAGCATATGGAACGCGGCATATCAATATTAAAGGACAAAAATCTTCATATGTTAACGTAACCCCAAGGAATTGCTGTGGGACCATTGCTGTTCACAAATACGAATTGGTATTCAAACGTACCCAAATATATTAATGAAAATTATTCTGTCTTACCTAGATCTTCTTCTGTTCCATCACCTTCGAAGTAGTGCACGTGGGAGTGAAGACATAGATCCCAACGTTTCTGTCACTTTTGAAATAGATTGTGGAAGACATTCTTTGGTTTGTTGGTTGGTTTGGGGGAGGGGACAAAACAGGGGTCATCGGACCTAACAGATTAGATAATGATGGGGGAGTTGGTTGGCCGCGCCCTTTCAGGTGAATCGTCCCGGCATTTACCTGTAGCGATTTAGAAAAAAAACACGGAAAACCTAATCAGGATGGCCAGACGCGGGCTTGAACCGTCGTCCTCCCGAATGCGAGTCCATTGCGTCACCTCGGCCGGTAGAACTCTCTTTCTTATGGTGTTCGGTACCCTCTACGATTCAGCTTCTACAAGTCGTTCGTACGCCATTTATGTGGATGTATTCTCTCCTTGTCCATCTTCGAATGTCAGTATTCTGAACAGAGAGGCAAACTTCTTGTCAACAATGTCGTCTACATAAAAATATTGAACTTAATGTCATCTGTCGTACTTTCGTTACCAGTGAAAACCTTGGAAACAAAGTCTTGAAGGAACTGGTGGAAGGACTATACCTGTAGTAACCCCGTGTCTGAGCTTACGCTTTCTGCTCAAAAGCTTGCTTCAACATCTGAGGCGTTCTACAGTGGATTAAAACAAAACTTCATGTCAGCTACTGCAAAATCGCAAACTCAGATAACATCTCATTGGAAACATACTCACCAACAGTTAATCCGACGACTCAATTCAAATTTCTCTTAGAACACTCAGGGATGATGTTTGCGAGACACCTACTGGAATTTCTGTGTGCTTGTAGCCATTTGAGCCCAAAATTCAAATTTTGGGAACTTATGGATGTAGTATCGTTTATAAATGACCTCGTGGACAGTGTTGGAGTTGCTGTTTATACAAAAAAGGCGCAATGCTAGAAAATTTTAGCGAAATACAGAAAGACTGACAATCACTGGAAACAGTTACACCTAGTAAATATATGGTATAGAGCGTACAGTAGAGCGACTGAACAAAACTAACTGCAGAAAACGCAGATGCCAGACAGATTCATCGGAAGAATACTTAGATGTGTAGCCCGTCCAACGAAGAACGCTGCCTAGCAAACCCTTTTTCACCAATACTTGAGTACTGATCGTCATTCTGTGTCCTCTGCTACATATAATTGATATGCGAAATAGAGAAGATCCAATGAGCGCAGTGCCTTTCGTCACAGATACGTACAGCGAGCTAAACGCATGTGGAAACGCTCATCCACCTCCAAGGGCACGCGCTACAAGAGGGCGCTGTGCATGGCGGTGTAATTTATTATTAAAATTTCGAGAGTGTGTTTTACTAGAAGAGTTAACCAGCATGTGGGTTCCTGTTACGTACATCTCAGGACAAATCCGAACCCACACGCAGCCTTACCGACAGTCGTTTTTTACGCACTACATTCGAGACTGGAAAAAGGGCAAAGTGACAGTTTTACACAAAACACGCTCCGTCACACATCATAAGGTGGCTGGCAAAGTATACATGTAGATATATGTGCCTAGTCGTATGAAATGCGCAACAACCTCATCAGTCTTTGCGCGACGGTCTTATTTCACTTTTACATGTACCGGCTGGTTATAATGCAAGTGTAGCTTCTCACAGAGAGCCATTGTGATCTGTAATTACCGTATAGCAGCGAAACTTGGCAGATAGTCTAATGTGTTAATGCGAAACCGATTTACGCTGGAAAAAAATAGGTTCCAATTTTGGCCACCAGGTGCAAGTCTGGTAGTTTAAACGCAAGGAAGATGTATATAAATGTTTCCATACATAATAGGTTACGGACGGGACGTGGGCAGAAAATGTCAAACAAGTGAGAAAAGCATAATATTGATTTTATTATTAACAATGGCTTAAACAATTTGTTCAGTATGAACGCCGGATACGTCAACGGCATGCTACATCAGTAAAACGATGTGATCAAGAGTTGCTCGCACCAGTTCCACTGGACTCTGAGCAATGTCATCCTGTATACTGGCCTTCAGATCAGCGAGAGACCGGACATTTCTCTGGAAAACGCCTTCTTTTAATATCCCCAGTGCCAAAAGTCATCTGGCTTCAGATCAGATGATCTTGCAGGCCATCCATCTGGAAGACTTCTGGAGATAACAAGTTCGCGGAAGATTGCATTAAGCAGATCTTTTAGAAGGCGAACAACATGAAGTATTACCCCATCTTGCATGCAACCAGTGGTTTCCACACAACTGCGCTCTTCCAAAGCAGGAATCACATGCTTTTCAAGGAGATCTCGATAGCGTGCAGTGAAACGTCCCCTTAGAAAAAGTTATCAATTACTGTACTGATTAACCCGTTACGTTATTTGATTTTCAAAGAGCTGAGCAGAACTGAAAGTACTCAGACATTTCTCTCTTTACTTATTCTGATCAACACTAAACTGACACACAATATTTTTAGCGCAACGCAATCTGACTTTCAATAATCCCTACAAAAGAATGGCCCAGACTAACAATAACCCATACCTTTCATGAATCACTTACTTCACAAAAATCTTCGTTACTCGAACTACTACAATACAGCGAGCGCCAATACTGCCAGCTAAATAAAAGATTCTAGCTACTGAAGGCACTAACTACTGATAGGTATAGTTAGCAAATGAAAGATTTTGATATATAACAAACAATGTATTTACCTTAATATATTCAAAAGTCATCATATATATATATATATATATGTTCATGATATCCAGTCTTACAAATTTACTCTTTCTGATGGACACACGTCCAGATCGTCCGCTCTCAAAATTCTGCCATCTCTCTCCCCACATCCACCACTGCTGGCGGCTCACCTCCAACTGCGCAACGCTACGCGCTGTTCACTTCCAACTGCCCAACACTACAATAGCAAATATTCCAACAATGCAAACCAGCCACAGACTTCACACAGCAGAATCAGTGATTTTCATATAGAGCACTACGTGGCGTTACCAACATAAAAACCTAAACAGCCTACTTACAGCAGACGTCGTGGCTCACTTGAACCCCATCTGGGTGTATTATCTTCAAAGAAGAACTGACCGAAAATAAAGGTGTCTGTGAATCCACACCACACAGTTACATACAGCGAAAGCAATGGCTCTTCGTGCACAAAACACCGTTTGACAGTCTCCAAATTCGGTAGTTCTGGTGTATTCACTGTATCCTTTAGTGTAAAATGTGCCTCGTCCCTCCATAGAATATTGCCTGACCACATGTCATATACCTCGACCCATGTCAGAAATCGAAGAGCAAATTCAGAACTTTGGTGTGGATCATGAGGTGTCAGTTGCAGCACTGTCTGGATCTTGTACGGGTACAACTGTAAAATAGGCCGCAAAACTCCCCGTACCATTCACCATGAGATGGACCACTCTCGTGACGCAGCACGAGTAGTAGCACTGTTCAAATGTTTGCGAATTCCTAAGGGACAAAACTGCTGTGGTCATCGGTCCCTAGACTTGCACACTACTTAAACTAACTTATGCTAAGAAAAAAACACACACTCTTGCCCGAGGGAGGACTCGAACCTCCGGCGGGAGGGGGTACTAGCACTGCTCAGGGCACTTGGGGCATGGTCAGTTACGGCAACAGCAACCTCGTCACGAATTTCCACCGGGGTAGGATGCCTTCACATGGTTCACATGGCTCTGAGCACTATGGGACTTAACATCTATGGTCATCAGTCCCCTAGAACTTAGAACTACTTAAACCTAACTAACCTAAGGACAGCACACAACACCCAGCCATCACGAGGCAGAGAAAATCCCTGACCCCGCCGGGAATCGAACCCGGGAACCCGGGCGTGGGAAGCGAGAACGCTACCGCACGACCACGAGATGCGGGCAGGATGCCTTCCTTTTCCAGGTGTCACACCAAGATCATCAGTGTTTTAGAATTTCATTATCATCTTCTTGAAATCATTTATTGTCATCAGCCCTCTCCTCAGACCTTTCTGTCGGCGACACTCTCTCAATGCAGCACGACTTTCACATAAAAAACAGTTTCACTTAGAGCGCACGGTATCTCTTTTCGATATCCATACCGGCATGTTGTGGCTTGTAAAATGCCAGCGTAGATGTCATATCGTCACACAAACAACATACAGCGCCAGATTTGCACCTCGTAGCCAAAATTGGAATTAATTTTTTTTCCAGCGTAAATCAATTCAGCATTCATGTGTTAGCCTATATACCAAGTTTCGCTGCCATGCGGTAATTACAGCGCACATTGGATCTCCGTGAATATCTGCACTTAAATTATAACCATCCAGCAAATCATCGAGCAGCTCTACAGAGAAATCGTACGATTACATTTAAATAATTATCCTGTGCTAAACGGCGAGTTGATCGCGTGTCCTACTCTGACATGAAGACAGCTACGGTCGCAGGTTCGAATCCTGCCTCGGGCATGGATGTGTGTGATGTCCTTAGGTTAGTTAGGTACTGATGACCTCAGATGTTAAGTCCCATAGTGCTCAGAACCATTTGAACCATTTAGCGAAGTCTGGTTCACCGCCATTTTCGGCAACTACGGTCGAAGTTCTTCCAAATTAACTTGTGAGCATCATGTTCAAATGTGCTTCGAGAATTCGTCTTTGATGTACTGTGTTTTTTTCTTCGTTGTGTTTAGCCAATTACTTACACAGATTTTTGAAACCGTTACATGGGCTCTACAATTAACCTGTGCTGGTTTTCCCAACGTGACCCGCAAGACGCGAGTGCAGCCGTTCGCCGAGCCGGCCCGCCGCCCAGTGACACGGCGCTGGCGGTGACGGCCGTATCGCACCTGTGCGGCGGCGCCTGCGGCGGCCCCGGCGTTAATGGCCGTCAGCTGCCTCGAGGTCCGTGCCGCTATCGACAGCCGGCCTCCGCCCACGGCTGGGGCCAACGGCTAACAGCCTCTGACAGCCGCCTCTCGATACAACAGCACCAGCAGCAGCGGCAGCGGCAGCCACACGGCCGTTCCGCCTCCAGCTCTCAGCCAGCCCGCTAGGAACGCTGCAAGCGTGACGCGCGGTGCCACACTCTCAGGAGACGGCAGAGTGATTCGGACATAACAAAGACTCCGAGGCGGAGTTGAAACGCACGAATGCGTTTGACGACTGACAGGATGACATAGATTCATTCTGTCAATTGCTACAGCGGTTGTAGCAACGCAACTCAGAGATGAGGTACGCTACTGGCCATTAAAATTGCTACAACACGAAGATGACGTGCCACAGACGCGAAATTTAACCAACAGGAATAAGATGCAGTTACATGCAAATGATTACCTTTTCAGAGCATTCACACAAGATTGGCGCCGGTGGCGACACCTACAGCGTGCTGACATGAGGAAGGTTTCAAACCGATTTCTCATACACAAACAGCAGTTGACCGACGTTGCCTGGTGAAACGTTGTTGTGATGCCTCCTGTAAGGAGGAGAAATGCGTACCATCACGCTTCCGACTTTGATAAAGGTCGAATTGTAGCCCATTGCGATTGCGGTTTATCGTATCGCGACATTGCTGCTCGCGTTGGTCGAGATCCAATGACTGTTAGCAGAATATGGAATCGGTGGGTTCAGGAGGGTAATACGGAGCGCCGTGCTGGATCCCAACGGCATCGTATCACTAGCAGTCGAGATGACAGGCATCTTATCCGCATGGATGTGACGGATCGTGCAGCCACGTCTCGATCCCTGAGTCAACAGATGGGGATGTTTGCAAGACAAAAACCATCTGCACGAACAGTTCGACGCCGTTTGCAGCAGCACGGACTATCAGCTCGGAGACCATGGTTGCGGTTACTCTTGACGCTGCATCACAGACAGCAGCGCCTGCGATGGTGTACTCAACGACGAACCTGGATGCACGAATGGCGAAACGTCATTTTTTCGGCTGAATCCAGGTTCTGTTTACAGCATCATGATGGCCGCATCCATGTTTGGCGATATCGCGATGAACGCACATTGGAAGCGTATATTCGTCATCGCCATGCTGGCGTACCGCCCGGCGTGATGGTATGGGGTATACACGTCCCGGTCACCTCTTGTTTGCATTGACGACACTTTGAACAGTGGACGCTACATTTCAGATGTATTACGACCCGTGGCTCTACCCTTCAATCGATCCCTGTGAAACCCTACATTTCAGCAGGATAATGCACGACAGCATGTTGCAGGTCCTGTACGGGCCTTTCTGGATACCGAAAATGTTCGACTGCTGTCCTGGCCAGCACATTTTCCAGATCTCTCACCAACTGAAAACGTCTGGTCAATGGTGGTCGAGCAACGGGCTCGTCACAATATGCCACTCACTACTCTTGATGAACTGTGGTATCGTGTGGAAGCTGCATGGGCAGCTGTACCTGTACACGCCATCCAATTTCTGTTTGACTCAATACCCAGGCGTATCAAGGCCGTTATTACGGGTAGAGGTGGTTGTTCTGCGTACTGATTTCTCAGGATCTATAGACCCAAATTACGTGAAAATGTAATCACATAATATATTTGTCCAATGAATACCTGTTTATTATCTGCATTTCTTCTTGGTGTAACAATTTTAATGGCCAGTAGTGTATATCTGACGAATGTCGGTTAACAAGTGGTCACCTAAAGGAGTGGTGTGAACGACTTCATTGACGCGCAAGAAGTATGGGAGCAGCTTTTGTACTAGTCTGTTCATTACTAAATACACTGGCCGACGAAAAGAGATAAACACACAGAAGACGAGGAGGAAACGAAATGAAATTTCATGGTTTGAAAGGGTGTGTGATATTAATTCAGTGATTATAAAATCGTTTTAAGTTTACAAATAACATGCCAGTTTGAGACTATTTATCAGTATGTCGATCCTCCCCTTCTGGTCTGGATGCTAACTCACCGTTTCGGTTGGGAAGAATATCATAAAACCATTGTATCCTCTCCTGATGCAAGCTAGTTCATGATTGTTGTGGCAGGGGAAATGCCCAGCGAAAACACGTCAAACTCCACACTACCAGAAACCATAAAGCAGGAAAAACATGCTGCACTACAAAATCACTCGAATTCGGAGCCACAAACAAACAGTCGAAAACACCTATCAGACACAACCAAGCCCCCCCCCCCCCCTCCCAGCTGAATACCGTTAATCACATAAGCTAAAAAAGCTTAGAAGCTAACCTACGGCTTACTAGACTAAAAAACAAGAATATATTTCAAACAGCTCATCGCTATGTAATACGAACTAAGCGTGAAAACGGGGATAAAATCTGCTTGCCAACTACAGAACAAAGTGTCAGGATGACCATAAGAGTTGAAAATCTTCCAACGAACCCCAGAGAACTGTGTAAGCTTTTAGGGGAGGCATGTGCTCGAAGGGGAGAAGACCTGAACCTAGAGGGAGTGTACAAGGACTTCGTGGGAGTACATGGACTTTTGTTTCTGGATTTTGAAGAAACCACACCCAAGTGTTTTTCCTTCACTAGATAACCCTTCTGAAGGTAATACAACTAAATTGCCAGAGCAGTACCCTAGTAAACATGCAGCTAGGTAGGCTCTTAGAGGAAACAAGAGCAGACATCGCCTGCGTTCAGGAACCTTTACTGCGAGACGGGAAGATTTGAGGCCTCCCCTTACATTACATCACAATAGCAGGAACACCAAACGCGAAAGCGCGATAATAGTAGCTAATAAAAACCTCGTAGTAATACAGATCACCCAGTTTTGCTCTGAACACATCGCCACAGCAGAAATAACAGACGGACAGGATGTATGGCTCATGTCGTCTATTTACGCTCAGTATTCGTATGATATAGAACCTTTCTTAGACAAAATAAAAGACATTGCACGACACTCAGAAGGAAAATTCTAACCGGTACCAACACAAAATCCTCCTGGTGAAAGTCAGATAGAACTGACAACATAAGATAGCTAATGGTTGACGTGGTAAATGAATGCAACCTCTTGATACTGAATATGGAGGATCAGCCGCCTACTTACCGTGGAGACGCCGGTGGTGTAAGTAATATAGATTTTTCTCTAGGAAACGCAAAATTTCTCCCACCAGTCAACACATGGAGGGTACTGGATGGAGCCACACACAGCGACCACAACGCAGTCCATAGCCACAGACAGATATGTCAGTGCACATAACATGGAACATGAACAGCAGCATGGGAAGAGCCGACGGGCAAAAAGTGCGAGATATTGTTGAGGTGTCATCACTAAATACTGTTCAAGGCTGTGTAGATTACAAAACGCATGTGCCGACAGAAGCCCTACAAAGAGCACAGGTAGCATCTATACCACGGGCAAAAACTGCGTGGGGACGGAAACAACTGTGGTCGACAGAACTGGCAAGATTAAGGAAGGAGTCACGGGACAAAAGAAAGTACTACCAACAAGTAAAAATAGCTCATGAAAGACACATAAGACTTGACCTGTATTGTGACGCTAAACAGAAACACCAAAAACAACTAAAGACAACAAGGCAAGACTATTGGACCAATTACATCAAAACCCAGCTGCAGAACGACATCTGGGGACAACCTTTCAAGATAGAAACAGAACGAGTTAAGACCCCGACAGTTCTGTCAACACTAAAACTAGCTGACGGCTCTACGACCAGTGGATGGAGAAGCACAGCAGAATATCTTCTGAGCAGACTACTCCCAGATGACGACCCCACACAAGACGAGCGACACCACGCTGACCTAAGAGAGAGCATCGGGCAGCCATACATCAGTGACAGTGTAACCATACCATTCTCACAAGAAGAAGTCACGACGGCAATCAGCAGGCTTAAAAACCGAAAATCACCAGGCCCAAACAAAATAATTTCAGAAACATTAAAACAAACAGTAACACAACTCACACATTTTCTTATTAACATGTTCAACGAGGCACTATTAACAGGTAGAATTCCAAACCTCTGGAAAACTGCTAATGTAGTAATAATCAGGAAATCACAAGACAAAGAGCCAACAGACCCCAAAACGTACCGACCGATCTGCCTCTTAAACACACTCGCCAAGGTACATCTACATCTACATCTATACTCCGCGAGGCGTATTGTACCACTATCTGATCCCCCCTTCCCTGTTCCATTCACGAATTGTGCGTGGGAAGAACGACTGCTTGTAAGTCTCCGTATTTGCTCTAATTTCTCGGATCTTTTCGTTGTGATCATTACGCGAGATATATGTGGGCGGTAGTAATATGTTGCCCATCTCTTCCCGGAATGTGCTCTCTCGTAATTTCGATAATAAACCTCTCCGTATTGCGTAACGCCTTTCTTGAAGTGTCCGCCACTGGAGCTTGTTCAGCATCTCCGTAACGCTCTCGCGCTGACTAAATGTCCCCATGACGAATCGCGCTGCTTTTCGCTGGATCATGTCTATCTCTTCTATTAATCCAACCTGGTAAGGGTCCCATACTGATGAGCAATACTCAAGAATCGGACGAACAAGCGTTTTGTAAGCTACTTCTTTCGTCGATGAGTCACATTTTCTTAGAATTCTTCCTATGAATCTCAACGTGGCGCCTGCTTTTCCCACTATTTGTTTTATGTGATCATTCCACTTCAGATCGCTCCGGATAGTAACTCCTAAGTATTTTACGGTCGTTACCGCTTCCAATGATTTACCACCTATGGCATAATCGTACTGGAATGGATTTCTGCCCGTATGTATGCGCATTATATTACATTTATCTACGTTTGGGGAAAGCTGCCAGCTGTCGCACCATGCATTAATCCTCTGCAGGTCCTCCTGGAGTACGTACGAGTCTTCTGATGTTGCTACTTTCTTGTAGACAACCGTGTCATCTGCAAATAGCCTCACGGAGCTACCGATGTTGTCAACTAAGTCATTTATGTATATTGTAAACAATAAAGGTCCTATCACGCTTCCCTGCGGTACTCCCGAAATTACCTCTACATCTGCAGATTTTGAACCGTTAAGAATGACATGTTGTGTTCTTTCTTCTAGGAAATCCTGAATCCAATCACAAACCTGGTCCGATGTTCCGTAAGCTCGTATTTTTTTCACTAAACGTAAGTGCGGAACCGTATCAAATGCCTTCCTGAAGTCCAGGAATACGGCATCAATCTGCTCGCCAGTGTCTACGGCACTGTGAATTTCTTGGGCAAATAGGGCGAGCTGAGTTTCACACGATCTCTGTTTGCGGAATCCATGTTGGTTATGATGAAGGAGATTTGTATTATCTAAGAACGTCATAATACGAGAACACAAAACATGTTCCATTATTCTACAACAGATTGACGTAAGCGAAATAGGCCTATAATTATTCGCATCTGATTTATGACCCTTCTTGAAAATGGGAACGACCTGCGCTTTCTTCCAGTCGCTAGGTACTTTACTTTCTTCCAGCGATCTACGATAAATTGCTGATAGAAAGGGGGCAAGTTCTTTAGCATAATCACTGTAGAATCTTAAGGGTATCTCGTCTGGTCCGGATGCTTTTCCGCTACTAAGTGATAGCAGTTGTTTTTCAATTCCGATATCGTTTATTTCAATATTTTCCATTTTGGCGTCCGTGCGACGGCTGAAGTCAGGGACCGTGTTACGATTTTCCGCAGTGAAACAGTTTCGGAACACTGAATTCAGGTACAGGAAAGGCTCCTGTGTGACCGCTTACAACCACACAGATGCCTCCTCGGGCTAACGCCTCATCAATTCGGTTTCAGGGAAGGTACATCAATGGAAGACGTCATCAACCAAACACTGGCAGTTAGAAATAGCATCAGTGACAAATACGTGGCCACCATACCAATCGACTTTTGACAAACTGTGGTGGCCGTTCCTCTTCGCCAGGTTAACGGAAATGAGGCTATCAGTTTCCCTCTACAATAGCCTCCTCGACTACTGCAGACGCAGAGTGGCGGAGTAGAGGGCTGGTACACACAAGGTTGTCAACAGAATAACGAAGGGATATCCACAGGGCTCGATCTGCAGACCAATATTCTGAGATATCGCATCGAGCCCTGGCTGATCACGCTGAGCGGTAGGTTAAGAGGTGTGGTGGCGTATGCAGATGACCTGCTCGTAGTGGTGTCAGCCAACTCGAGAGCAGCACTAGAGACAAAAGGCACGCAACTGCTTCAAAAATTAATAATTATTGCTAAGAAAAAAAATTAAAAATCGCTCCCAACAAAACTGTATATTTACTTCTCAGAGGGACACTACAGAGGTATTCAACTCTAAAATTAGACAATACAAGCATACAGAGGAAACAAGCCACACGTTATCTAGGACTGCATCTTGACGAAAAACAGACTTTTAACTAATATATCAAACTGACAATTGAAAAAGCCTCCAAAATTATGCACAAAGTAGCAAGACTCAACACAACTCAGTACAAATTAGCTATTAAACACGATAAGGACCTACCACATTGCGATATTTGAATCAATCGAATGCATCGGCGCAAGTGCGTGGGCTCACAGACTGAACATACAGACTAATAAGACAATTGTAAGACAAGGTGAGAGTAGTGTATTTTCACCACACTCATTGTATTACTTATTTCTTTTTTTTTCTTTGAAATTTGTACTATATAAATTGTATTCTCATCAACTAGGCAGAAACAAATTAAATGGAATCATTTTAACGATGTTTGAGCACTCAGTTCGTTGCAACTATATGGAAATTTTTATATATTATGTTCTTTATAATACCCAAAAAAGCATTAACAACTCTATATCAATAAGACAGTAATAATCAGAAGCGTACTGGCAGAAGTAAAGCTGTGAGTACCGGACGTGAGTCGTGCTTCGGTAGCTCGTTGGTAGAGCACTTGCCCGCGAAAGGCAAAGGTCCCGAGTTCGAGTCTCGGTCGGGCACACAGTTTTAATCTGCCAGGAAGTTTCAGAAGCGTTTTCTCTTGGATTCAGAAGCATCTGACCCACCTTGCATTTCAAGCTGATGGGTTACTCTGTACTGTTAATGAAATTAATAATCATAATATAACACGTCTTGATATCCTCAATACTGGCTCACTCTCTGGCCTGGATGCTAATGCACCGTTTCAGTTGGGAAGAATATCATGAAACCATTATATCCTCTCCTGAGGCAAACTGGTCCTAACTGTTGTAACTGGTCTTGATATCCTTCATACTGACACTGTGACGGAGTTGATATCTGAACTAGTCCCACATATGTTATGTCAGGGACAGATCTTAGAAACAGATGTATGGACTATAATTGTCCTGTTCAAAAATGGCAGCATGAGAGTTTCTTGTGAGAGGTAACACACAAGGATGCAAGAACCCTACAAGAAGATGTCAGACCGAGAGGATCACAACCGGTTCGTAATCATTTGTTCATGAAAAACTGATCTTAGGAAGTCAAAGTGTTGTTGGATGTATGAGCTGTATTGTTATGCTGTTAAAACGACTTGAGCTGTAGCTTGTCTTCAGATTGCAGCATCATCTATACGTCGCACTTCTCGTTTACTATGTCGTGAAAAAATTGTGAGGAAGATTCACCTATGTGACTTTGACACCAAAGAGCCTTCTTTCTGACTCAGTACAGAGAACTCCTGCCGCTATCGAGGAGTTTCCATAGTCCATATAGATATATTACGTGCATTCATACATCCTTCAAGGTGGAACTACGCTTTGTCACATCACAACTACTCTTGGGCTCTTTTTCATACCTGGCATTACAGAAGCCAGAGAGTTTTTAAGCTACTGTACAGTGTCACAGAATCGCACGTCCACAGCATGGGTACCAGGGCACAACGTCACTAGTTGACCACACTCAGTGGAGGAATAACATACTTCATTCCAGCATACGAATGTAGTTTTTGTGAGTTTCAGACGACACCAGAGAAGACCGTAATGAAGAAGTCCCTCTAGTACTATATCGACGAGAACGTCTCAAGCAACAGCCCGGAGAACAATGGCACCCAAGGATTCTAGCCAGGATACATACATATTCAATTTTTCGACTGGAACAATGGACAAAATTGTCCAAGAAATACCTTGGTTATCAGGCGAATGCCAGTATTGGAAACGTTCTCCCAAGTATTCCCAATTGGGACCATATCTATACCACTCCCAACCTATCGGATTATTTAGGTGAAAAAAAAATAGAAAAGAAAACACTCTGCTCTAATAGGTATGGAATGAAGGATGTAAAAGGAAAAAGGACAAACGTGTTTTTTTGATTGTTATGAGGGAAAGTGACCACTGAATGAATGACAGAACAGGAAGTTCCCTCCTAATACTCTTAATAGGAAAAAAGTACAACTCCTCAAAAACACGAATTTTACCCGGATGTATCTTTAAATACTTGCGAAAACTACCGACAGACTGACCAGACTGGTTACGTAGGCTTCTCACAAACATTGTGAAGTTAAAGAATTTGTAGTTTGCATGTCTTTGGTAAAGGCACTATTGAATGTCCACTTTTGGCTGCATCTGACACATTTTCTGTCATTTAGAAATTCTTATACGATCCCTTTATGGTGACTTGTTTTGTATGCATCGTTACCACGCTTTTCTGTGAATATATTCTTAATTTAGGCATAGCTCGCACATTTTATGTGCTTCGCGAACCTCAACGTTGCTGCAGTAATATCTGACCAATTTCTTCCTCAACTAAACGAGGATCATATCGACAATCAAAAAGAAACATTCCTCCATAAGATTGCATCCCTTTAGGACTATCCTGTAAAGCGTAGAGTAATATAATCCTTAGCAGGGAGGACTACGAACAAAAGGAAATGAACTCAGCGCTACTGTTTCCTGCAGAAACGATACTGACTTCCAGGCCTGCTTCTGATTAGAAGAACGACGTCATTACCTAGCTCCAGCGGCGAGAAAAGATACTCACGTAGAAGGATGAATAAGACCGTAACGCCAACTCGATAAAACCCGCAGCAATTTGTGAAAAACATTGGAAGAGTAACGGTGAGACCTCGTGACTGGCGTCGCCCAAGGCTTTCACCCTAGGAAAAATACTCGTATAGCACGGCGTTACTTTTTCGCTTAACTTCCGACTTTGGCTGCCAACAGAAAGTTCACAAAAGACGAAAGGGAACGCAGAAGGAAATTAGTGTCGACATGCAGGATAGGTTCCTTCTAACTATGACACTCTTAATACCTATTTTAGGAATACCCTGACTGCTGTTCGTTATTAATCGTATCAGTAATGCAGACTATGTAAATCCAGTTGAAAATAATGCTTCTAGGAAGACGCTAAACAAACTACGTGTGATTCTGCGCTGCCTACTTACATTGGAGGAAAGGTATGAATATAATTTTTTTGCACTTTTAATAATTACGGTTTCCTTGTATTACTATTATTTTTATTATTTTATGGTCAGACGTTCCAGATTTTTGCAGTTGGTCTATATTACTGTTATTATTATTATTATTATTAGTCTTAAACGCGATATAGCATAGAAAATTATTATGATTAGTGCTTCTTTCCACAGTTACAATGTAATAATTATTTTGAGTTATCACCACGTTATGAGAAAATTCTTCTTTTGAGAGCACCTTCTCTTTGCTTGCTCGACTTACACATGAACCAGTCTGGATTACCACCCAGTTACTCTGAAGACTTCAGCCAGGAGAGATGACATTGCTACTAGCATAGTAGTCACTTCAGGCGTTGATTTGTAGAAACTGTGAGAGAGACTCTCTCACTTATTTTCCGCATGTGGAACATTATTAAAGATTTTATTACAGTCTGACGCAACTCGAGCGAGACTCTAGAAAGTTAACAGCCTGAGCAGATGTGGATGGAGCCTGGTAGGGCGCTAAAAGCATGAGGTATTTTTATGGTTCTTAGCTCGTAGAAACAGCATGTTGGAAGTTGAAAGCAATTGGCGGCGTGTCCATCTCTCAGTAAATCTTACCGGACATGCCCACAGCCGTTCAGGGCAGATAGGGCAGCCTCTTGTCTAGAGAGGTCTCCAGCAGAACAATGTTGAGCTACCTACTGCGGCACCAGCTGAAGCCTGGGCTGGGGGCAATGGTCTGAAGGAACCTCATCGCTAGGACTAACAAGCTCCAAGGCACAGACGGTTTAGATAAAGATCTTTAAGACTGTATCTGTTCACTTGTTGCCATGGGAAGTGACACGACTCTGGAGAAAATCATCTTCCCCCTCTGCGAAAACTTAAAAAAGCCAGTAATTGGTGGTATCCTTTTTTTTTCCAGAGACGCAGGTTTCGTAACTCTTGCCCTGGTTCAACATGAGTTTGTGCTATCGTGTGGGAGGGGAGATTTAGCGCCTCCAGGCCCTTGTGATTGGGTCAAGATTGTGTGAAGGTGGTGTCCTTGGGAAAACTGATAACTTCTCTGGAGAGGTGCGAAGCACTTGGGTGCGGAACTTTGGCCTGGAAGCACTTCTGGACGATGCTATGTCATGTGTGGTTGGTCCTTGGGACCTGTCCTGATACTTACTTCACTTGCACGCGCATTCGGGAGGACGACGGTTCAAACCAACACCGACTCTATAGAAGGCCCTGGCGCTACGTCATCATTCGTTAGTGACATCACAACGCCTGGGCATGCCACATGGCGTATGATCGTGACACTGTGGTGACGTTCTTACTGTACCGACAGTGTGACTTCAAACTTCTCGGACTACTAGTTTGCTGAGGGCACACTTATTTGTTTTTGGCTTACCAGTCCTGACGTTTGGTATCCTTGTGTGCTCTGTCGTATAAGTGAGCCAAATTAGTCTTTGGTACAACCAGTGAATGGGTGCGTCACAGACTGAACTCTACCGTGATTTCAGGGCTCTGGTAGGGAGTAAATTCCGATCCGTCTGCCTGATCGCTAGACCGTGAGATTTTTGCATTTCTTTCGTGCCCGAGATCGATTCACAGGTGCTGCCTCACGTCTCATCTCCATCGCACAAATCTCGCCAGCTGCAAGTTACATCACCGCACCAAGCAAACAGGGTAACATACTGCCGCTCCGGCATTGTCAGGGCATACAGATCTCAATCACCACTTGTTCTCAGCTGCGCCTATGTAGTGACACTACAACAGATTTGATCAATCAAAGTCTGCTCAGAGTCAGATCTATTCCGATTGCGTTATTCACATTTTTAGGGCAAGAGTACTTGACTCACTTCTGCCACCCAGGATCCTTGTTCATTGTATTCTTAAACCACCTGTTAGTTGTTTACGGTATTCAATCAATAACTTGTTTAGCATTATTTAACTCTGGTTTAATAAAGTAAATGTTGTTAGTAAATTACTTAATGTCATTCAGGACCATGTGTAACCCTAGCAGATAGCCTCGCACGTTGACACCACAGAGCGTGGAAATAAGTGGTTTCCAACTCGATGTCACCTATGTCATTTTGTCCACGTTACCTGTAGTACTGAATTTATCCACTCATTTTTGTACGGCCTCTTTATTTTACAACTGCCGTTTCAGCCGAGCGCGCTACGAACTGTTGACGTATTCTGCGTTCGGTTGTTCCGAATAACGCAGGAGCGATATAACTGCGCTCTAGGAAAATGTAACACTGCTCCTGAACTGTACTTAGTATACGTGGAGCAAATAAAAGAAACATGAATACTGTTAACCACATTCTTCTACAGAAGAACAATCGAAATGAAAAATCGGAAGATAAACTTGTTTCACGGTCCAACAATGCAGGTGTGTGTGTAGGAGACAACGGTAATTTCTTTTTTAATATATACTTCCACAGGAAAGTGTAGGAAATGAAAAAAAAAAGTTTCAAGTTACTATCTAATAACTGAAATGAACATGTAATACATTTGCTATTAATACATGCTCCTAAATAAAAGCGAACGAAATTAAAATAAAACTTACTCGTAAGATAATTCTAAATTATTGTTTCGTCTCAGTTGCACATTTTTAATTAGATTGCATGTTTCGATCACTCTGGGTCATCTTCAGATCTTAGCAGTTTTTTCAGAAAGCCATCTTGTCTACTCAGAACCACATACCAGGGACGGAACAATAAACGAGAATCATCTTACTTATCTAAATAGTTGCTGAATCTCTCAAGACGATTACGTCGACTGTTGTATTACGATCTAACAACCAGACTTACGTTTCAGATTACAGTTGTAGGTTTCTTCGCACCTTTCTCGTTTTCTGTCATTGTTCTCCCAAATGGGGAGGCGTGCCGGCTCTGGATCCAGTCTGCTCAGCGGACAACTGCGAGTACCAGAGTGTGAGCCAGCCTTGGTGTGATTGTTTTGGGGTTTCCCCACACCCGAATAGGAGAATACCGCACTAGTCCCTATGTTCCACCTCAGTTAAACAATTTGTAAGCAGTTCGAAAATGTTTTCACACATTCGCATGGGATAACACTGGGATCAGACAGGTTGTAACCATTTCTCTGCTTATTTATACGTTGTGCAACTTCCTTTCTTACTTTCTTCTCTTTGCTTCCTCCTTGCACATCTTTCATGACTTCGTATACATCTTTCATGTCTTACGAAGTCTCCCTGCAGTACTACAGTTAATATAATTATTATAATAATCCTGTTGTAACAATTTACTAAGAGAATATGCATTATGAAGAAACTCAATTAATGGCATATGTGTAAAGGGCAAATGCAACCTCAAAATCCATTAAGCTAAAGCAATGCGCTTGATTATGTTGCATTATATGTACTCATCTCGCCTTTCTGTCATATGTAACACAAGACGACAATTAATTTGCAATGTCACACATGTTAACAGAAAGAAATTGAAACATCAAACAAAAGCATCATCATTATTATTCCTTATACTTCCTGCATACTGTCTGGCCATGTCACACTACACGAGTAGTGAATTTCATCTTCACTATCAAAATTTAAAATTTCCCGAACACCTAGACTGATGGACAATATTGTGATGAAATCGTTTCATACATATGTAAAGTTTATCTCAGAATTCTTCTTTTTGAAATAATGATAATAATAATAAGAACGTTATTCAAAAGTCATATTCTCTTCGCTTTCTAATGTTTACAACTTTCATCCTTGCCGCCCTTTACAGTCAGTCTTACTTCGTCTAACAGATACAATCATAAAACAACACAGCATAACAGAATACGTCCATCACCTACCATACTTTAACGAAACAAGTATCAGACTGCGCAGAGGCAAAGAGTGTGACACTAAAAGACCAAAGATTGTGTAACAGTAGCGTAACTTGCTCCGTCTGAGAGTGCACATCGATAATATAGAAAAATCAAAATGACATGACCACCTTACATCCTCCAACCTACTCCAGTAGAAATTTTTATGGTCATTTCAGGCAGGTTAGGGATGAGAACAAAATTCTAAACATTATGGATAGTAATATACAAAACATGTTACAAATATAAAGAGAAAAATAGTTTTACAAGGACGTGAGTTAAAGAACTATAAGGAAAAAAATATTTACAAAACTGAAGAACAAGTCAATGATTAATCAATAGAATTCACCACATACAGATTATCGTGTTTCATGACGTGTATGAGAACGTTCGGCACAGAGGTGTTTTGAAAGTTAGTATGGCCCATTTTGTATTGCAGTATTATTGGTGACCTGCACTGTTTTTTATAGCACACAGGAAGTAGGTTAGAGAATGTCTATATCATACAAGGCCTACATTTCTTAAGCACAGTCGTATACGGCAGTTGTAATTTGCACAATGAAAGTAGGTAGAAGAGTGTCCTTGTCACAAACGACTGCTTGTTGCTGTTATGTCACTGTTGTGGGAAGTTGTGTGGAAGCATACTCTGTGAGACTAAGTACAGTTATCAGTTGACAATTCCGCTCATATACAAACAGTAGAATGTAGTAGTATCTGCTTGAAGTAGACTGTAGATCCATTGATAACTTCAAAGCCATCTTGTAGTATCGAAGATTTCCTTACGAAAATCGGTTGCAGCTTGTATCAATTAAATATGCCGACATGTGACAGACAATATTCCAGTATATAATCAGTAGACATATTTCTTGGGGCCTGGCAGGTCTCAATTATATGTAGTGAATGCTCAGTCAGTTACAGTTTGTTAAATTTCCAATATACAATTACTTTTGTTAATACAGGAGTAATGGGATTTTATTTCTATGCTTGAAACAAAAGTAAGAACAAATGGCATCATGGTTTTACGATAATGAATTACAGAAAGATCGGACAAGTGAATCGTGTGAAACAGACTACATAATAAGAGACAATTATTGTATGTACAGAATGACCAACAGAAAATTCTAAATCTATTCAAATAAATATGCTTGTGTGGACATCAGTGAAATACGCAAAAGTATAGCGAATAAGGCATCAGCAGACACATAAAGATAGTGGTCACACACAACAGATAGACACATGAGGATAGTAGTCACACACAAAAATAAGCATAACACAAATATATAATTTGGAAAAACATGGATTATGAAGTAACCAAGCTTCACATCAAAGAATACTTAATGCAGTCAGTCAAATGTAACTCTATTATTATAACTAATATGATCATTAATTAGTATGCTATCTAATCATATTTCACCCTTTACTTTGTGCCCCTTTTAATCATTTTACCTATAACTTCACCAAACTTCAACAAATACTACTGTTTACTTGATCTCTTTGCTTCTTTCTGTCATATGTTTCATACATTCTCATAAGTTCATATTATTTAGCTCCATTACCTTACCTACCCATTTCAGATCTTTGCCCTACCTAATTTCTTATCCTAGGCCCACTTACGATTTCTCATACTTGCCCTACCTAATCATTTCTCGTATTTAATCTCACATTCATCTTTGTAGCCATTTCCTTGCTCTTTCATGCCTTTTTATCTTTGCTTCCTCCTCACACATCTTTCATGACTTCTTACACATCTTTCATGACTTATGCGAGCTCCAAACAGTACTACACTTAATTATTATACTAATGGCGCTGCATCCTATAGTAACAATTTATACAGAGCGTATGTATAAATAAATGGCATCAGTATAGAAGGCAAATACAACCTGGAATTTCCTTAAGCTAAAGCAGTGCGTGTTATTATGTTACAGCACATGTAAACGCAAGAAGGCATTTAGTTTGCAATGTCACACATGTTAGTAGAAAAATATCTATAGAATTATCCCATCCTACACAACGCAAAAAGAAAAGAACTATAACTGAAAAATAAAAAATGCATCATCTTTATTACTCCTTACACTGCCTGCATATTGTCTGTTGATATCACACCTCACGGATCATGAATTTCATCTTCACATCCAAAACTTAAAATTTCCCGAACACCTAGACTGATGGACAATATTGTTTTCACACATATATAAAGTTTACCTCAAACTTCTCCTCTTAAAAAGGAATATATATATCATAACGTTATTCAAAATTCATACTTTCTTCGGTTTCTAACATATACATCTTTTTCATCATTGTTGTCCTTTACAATCAATCTCTTTTCGTCTAACACATACAATCACAAGTCAGCACAGCACTACAGAATACGTCCATCACCTGCCACACTTCTACTAAGAATGTATCAGACTGCACAGAGGAAAACACTGTGTCACGACAAGATAAAAGACTGTTTAACAGTAGCGTAACTCCCTCTCTCTCTGACGTGCACATAGGTAACATGTAAAAATCAAAGTGATACGACCACCTTACAAGGTGCACATAAATGCAGCCCGACGCAGGGAGGGGGACAGGGGAGCTGGCGGAGGGATGGGAGTGGAGTGGTGGCGACAGGTAAGACATGGGCCAGCCTCTGCCACTAACACTGATAAATTCCGTTTAACTTGTCAACATCGTGAGCGTATGATATACCACTAGCATAATGAAGACGATTCACGATTATGTGTATCTGCTTTGTACTGTCGTACTTGTACTATGCCTTATAAGCATTGTGTCAGATGGAGAAAGCAAGAATAAAACTTCATTCTGAGCCATGTTCAGGATACATTCAAATTAAATTTCAAAATAATATTGTTTCAGATAGATACTTATTGTGTCGCACTAATACACTCCTGGAAATTGAAATAAGAACACCGTGAATTCATTGTCCCAGGAAGGGGAAACTTTATTGACACATTCCTGGGGTCAGATACATCACATGATCACACTGACAGAACCACAGGCACATAGACACAGGCAACAGAGCGTGCACAATGTCGGCACTAGTACAATGTATATCCACCTTTCGCAGCAATGCAGGCTGCTATTCTCCCATGGAGACGATCGTAGAGATGCTGGATGTAGTCCTGTGGAACGGCTTGCCATGCCATTTCCACCTGGCGCCTCAGTTGGACCAGCGTTCGTGCTGGACGTGCAGACCGCGTGAGACGACGCTTCATCCAGTCCCAAACATGCTCAATGGGGGACAGATCCGGAGATCTTGCTGGCCAGGGTAGTTGACTTACACCTTCTAGAGCACGTTGGGTGGCACGGGATACATGCGGACGTGCATTGTCCTGTTGGAACAGCAAGTTCCCTTGCCGGTCTAGGAATGGTAGAACGATGGGTTCGATGACGGTTTGGATGTACCGTGCACTATTCAGTGTCCCTTCGACGATCACCAGTGGTGTACGGCCAGTGAAGGAGATCGCTCCCCACACCATGATGCCGGGTGTTGGCCCTGTGTGCCTCGGTCGTATGCAGTCCTGATTGTGGCGCTCACCTGCACGGCGCCAAACACGCATACGACCATCATTGGCACCAAGGCAGAAGCGACTCTCATCGCTGAAGACGACACGTCTCCATTCGTCCCTCCATTCCTGTCGCGACACCACTGGAGGCGGGCTGCACGATGTTGGGGCGTGAGCGGAAGACGGCCTAACGGTGTGCGGGACCGTAGCCCAGCTTCATGGAGACGGTTGCGAATGGTCCTCGCCGATCCCCCAGGAGCAACAGTGTCCCTAATTTGCTGGGAAGTGGCGGTGCGGTTCCCTACGGCACTGCGTAGGATCCTACGGTCTTGGCGTGCATCCGGCGTCGCTGCGGTCCGGTCCCAGGTCGACGGGCACGTGCACCTTCCGCCGACCACTGGCGACAACATCGATGTACTGTGGAGACCTCACGCCCCACGTGTTGAGCAATTCGGCGGCACGTCCACCCGGCCTCCCGCATGCCCACTATACGCCCTCGCTCAAAGTCCGTCAACTGCACATACGGTTCACGTCCACGCTGTCGCGGCATGCTACCAGTGTTAAAGACTGCGATGGAGCTCCGTATGCCACGGCAAACTGGCTGACACTGACGGCGGCGGTGCACAAATGCTGCGCAGCTAGCGCCATTCGACGACCAACACCGCGGTTCCTGGTGTGTCCGCTGTGCCGTGCGTGTGATCATTGCTTGTACAGCCCTCTCGCAGTGTCCGGAGCAAGTATGGTGGGTCTGACACACCGGTGTCAATGTGTTCTTTTTTCCATTTCCAGGAGTGTATATGTACGAGTGCGCGGGTCCGTGGGTGTTAGTGTTATATGTGTGTGTGTGTACACGTATGTGTCTGACTGTGCCTACATCCACTTTAAGACAGAAAAAAAAGACGCACCATGAAGAAATTGTCCGAATGGGACGAAAATCGGTAGATGTGATGTACAAGTACAAACAAATGATTACAGTTTCAGAAAAATTGGATTAGTTATTCAGGAGAAACATCTCCTCTGGCTCTTGTGCAAACAGTTATTCGGCTTGGCATTGATTGTTTGACTGAGTTGGTGAGTGTGCTCCTGAGGGATATCGTGCCGGATTGGCGCGTTAGATTGTCAAAATCCCAAGCTGGTTGTAGGACGCTGCCCATAATACTCCACACTTTCTCAATGTGTAGAGGTCCCGCGACTTCGCTGGCCAACTTGACGGCCAAGCACGAAGGCAAGCAGTAGAGACTCTCACCGTGTGCGGGCGGGCATTATCTTGCTGAAATGAAAGCCTAGGATGGCTTGCCGTGTAGGGCAACAAAATGGGGTGTAAAATATGGTCGCGGTAGCGTGGTACTATAAGGGTGCCTCGGATGACTACCAGAGGGGTCCTGCTATGAAATAAAATAGCACCCGAAACCATCAAACCTGGTTGTCGGGAGGGCGGCGTGACGTTGGTATTCCGTCGCTGTCCGGGTCGTCTCCAGACGCGTCGTCGGCCTGGAATCTCTTTCTGAGGAGTAGAATTGTCTGTGCCTTATCTTTTGTACGGCCTCCTTCGGGCTCTCCCCAACTGGTTGGCAGTAGCCATCTTGTTACATCATGACACATTATGTCAAGGCTTTGACGCTACCACAGTATATCGGACGAATTCTCTCCAAAGTATTCGAAAACAGCACCTTAAGGATGACAGCCGGTGATGAGGGGTTGTCCATAAGCTTCACTGCTCTCAAAATGAGGTGTCATCTCACAACCACCTGGAGAATACGTTCATCTGGTAAATCAGCAATCGTCTTATTCAGATAGCTTGTTGTCTTGCACCTGATCAGCGGAATGTGTAACACAATTTCTGGTGTGATCTTCTTTGGCCTCGGATGTCTTTGTGCTGTGATTAATTATTTCTTTCGAACAGGATACTTCCGTAAGGAAATACGTTTTGTAGTTGACGAAGAAACAAACATGTTAGGCTCAGAATTCGCTGTATTTTACGCACAGCGACAAAGGTTAAACAACGCAAACAAATTTGGGATAGCTAAGCACTCTTGCTAGTTGTTAAAACAATGTCTGCAGTATGCACCTGAACTATATACTCACACTTCGAAATTCATTGATTCGAAATTGGGGGCCCCGCTATTTCACTTTAAGATGGTACTTACTTGTTCCACGTTATAGTATCTGCCACTCTCCATTTTACACCATAAACGTGGGGAAAAACATTTAACACAACGTCCTTGTGTTTTTTCCGCATCAACGCTCCGCCGTCGGAAAATGCGCAATAAAAGTTTCAGCTTGTCTCCACGCTACTGCAGTTAAACGGCCGATCGCTGGCTCTGACGACCCCGCAAACGCCTTCTTTTACGGTTATCGCCATCTTTATGTTTACGATAAGGTAGTCTCGTCTTCTGAGAAGCTTTTGGAGATTCTAGGAATCTCGAAAACAGTTTATGTTCCGAATTGTATGGACTAAAAGAACAGAGTCGATAGCAACTTACCTTGCCCGCCTGTTCACATTTCTCTAATAGCTTTACAGAGATGTAATGAAGGATATGTTCTCGTGTCAACGATGATAGTTCTGCTGATGTGTATTCTTGAAGCGACGCACAGTATTTCCAAAGTGCTTTGAAAGAGGCAATGCGTTCTCAACCTACCACTAGTTACCACAGTTCACTTTAACTTACGTTCGTGTATCTGCATCTACATATATATCAATACACTGTAAACACTGTGAAGCGCGTGGCAGAGGATACTTCTCTTGTTCGATTATAGGACACATAGCTATTAGTCCTGTTCCATTTCAGATTGTAGCCTTGTCTGAAATATATTGCCCTCAAATCATTACCTTTTAAACCACCTCTCGCCTGCACACTGAGCTGTGCGACGCATTAATTATGACAAAGAGCTCATCCTCGAGAGGGACTCGGTTCAAGACCTCACGGGATCGTACCAAAGTGAAATGTCCATGAAACCTCTGAAAAGCCTCACGTGAAACCTGGATTGGTTATCTGAACAAAATCATGGTAACTTTTTATTGCTACTTTAATGCAAATAAACTTTTAGTTGGTCGCTTTACTGGTCGTCAATTGTAATACTATCTCAATGGGTTTAATAATGTACTCACGACGATCTCTGCTATGAGACAACACAAATACAGATTAAATGTGTCACCTACTAATCTTTAACCAGGCAATGCTTTTGGTAAGACGATGCCTCACTACATATATTCTTATTCAAATGGCTCTGAGCACTATGCGACTTAATTTCTAAGGTCATCAGTCGCCTAGAACTTAGAACTACTTAAACCTAACTAACCTAAGGACATCACACACATCCACGCCCGAGGCAGGATTCGAACCTGCGACCGTAGCGGTCGCGCGGTTCCGGACTGAGCGCCTAGAACCGCTAGACCACCGCGGCCGGCTATTCTTATTCCTCTGGATAATTTTGACGTATGTAAAAAACGTGTTTTTCATTTTAACTGCTTCTTTCTTATTTTGTTTTGCAATGTTCCAGTTTTACGACTTTCGTTTTGACTATAGATGAATGTCATGTCAAATTATTATATTCACACATTCTGTATGCAGAAAATTCGAGATTGCTGCATCCTTATATGTAATTTTATATTTTTATATCTGAAGATGGCTCTTGTGTAACTGAAACTAGCAATCACAATAAACTTTCTTTGGAATCTTAACTTCGAGGATTTAAGTATATATATGACGCTTTCAGTTAATTTTTGAAGCTCTATAACACTGATCAGATGTTATAGTCTAACAGTTTTTCTCTTTACTGTGGGAGTCAGCAACACAAACAGTTCACGAGAATGTTACTCCAATTATTCACAGCAAACAAGTATTCGTTTCATTTCCGATAGCTGACACATTTCACAGCCCAGTCTCTTCCCAGTGGTTGCACTCAGTTTTTTAGCGGTACATACGCTATGGTTTTTCACCTGGGAGTGCATTATTAACTGTGTATAATAGTTTCTTCATGCATCTGATAGTTCTACTAAAATTCTGTATCAGATCAGTTGACGCAAAAATAATTGCATCCTTTTTTATGGGCGCTCAGTGACGAGGTTACCATTGCCCAATAGCAATATGCATTCATGATTGTTATCTGTCTTTGTTATTTAACGTCAACTGTTCATGCCTATCCGATACTTCGCATGTGTGCCTAAACTTTTATATAACTTTTCCTGTCATACAACTACAGCAGAACACAACTTGATATTAATACACTCTAAGAGGAAGAAAAGACCATAAAGGAGTTATCAGAATGGGATGAAAATCGGTGTATGTGATGTACGTGTACAGACTATCAAATAATTACAGTTTCAAACAAATTGGATGATTCATTCAGGAGAAAGAGCTTCACAAATTGATCAAGTCAGTTACACCTTGGTCCACGTCTGGTTCCTATGCAAGCAGTTATTCGGCTTGGCATTGATTGGCAGAGTTGTTTGATAGCCTACTAAGGGATATCGTGTCAAATTGCGTCCAATTGACGAGTCAGATAGTCAGAATCTCCAGCTGGTCGGAGGGCACTGCCCATAATGTTTCCAACTTTCTCAACTAGGTAGAGGTCCGGAGAATTTGCTGGCCAAGGAAGGATACGGCAAGCACGAAGAGAAGCAGTAGAAACTCTCGCCATGTGCAGGCGGACATTATCTTGCTGAAGCGCAAGCTCAGCATGGCTTGCCTTCAAGGGCAACAAAAGGGGGCATAGAATATCGTCTACGTATCAGTGTGCTGTAAGGGTGCCGCGGATGACGATGGCACCTGTTTGTCTGGTCGTTTGGTGGACAACAGTCTATTTGGTATCCCACCTCTGACTGGGGCCTCTTCAGACTCGTCTTCACTGACCATCGGGGCTCAATTCGAAACGGGATTCATGACTGAAGACAATTCTACTCCACTCAATGAGATTCCAGGCCGAAGACAAGTCTCGAGATGCCCGGGACGGCAGTGCAATACCAACCTGACTGTCGTCCACCATTCAGAACACCAAAAACCAGGAGTGACGGTCTGGGTTGTCATTTCTTTTCGTAGCAGAACCATTTGGTTATCATCCACGGCACCCTTACAGCACAGATGTACGTCGACGATATTCTAAGCGCCATTTTGTTGCCCTTCATGGCTTACATTTTAGCAAGATAATGCCCGCCCTCACACGGTGAGAGCTTCTACTGCTTGTCTTCGTGTTTAATAAAGCCTACCTTGGCCAATAACCTCGCCGGATCTCTCCACAACGTTTGGAGCATTATGGGTGGGAGCCTCTAACCATCTCGGAACTCTGACTATCTGACGCGCCAATTGGACAATATCCCTCAGCAGTAGACTACATCCTATAACTCTATCCATCAAAGCCGAGCCGAATAACTGCTTGGACGAGACCTGGAGGTGGAGTAACGCGGTATTGACTCGCTTAGTTTGAGAAGCTCTTCCTCTTTTTCCGAAATTGTAATTAATTGTTTGTCTGTACTTGTAATCACATCTACCGGTTTCCGTCCCATTCGGATAACTCCTGTCTTGGTGAATTGTTCGTTTCGTCTTAGAATGCTTTCAAAAACTCGGTACGTGTATTTCTTACACTTATACGCCTCGGACGAAGTTAAAACATACAATAGAAGAGGCATCGAATACAAAGAACATGTTGTTAGCTGGCATTAGAATCCCGCGCGACTTATGGAAACTCTCAACATGCAGTGTACGTGCGAATATATCTATTGGCTGGAAAGCTAATAATCGCATTTCCAGATTGTAATCACTTTTTTCACAAAAAATTGGCATGCGTAATGTCTCTGTAACAATAACAGCTGCCATATTTTAATAAACTCCTTTAGAGAGTAAATTGTCAGTTAATTACGGATATGTGTGTGCTGCTTCAGATTCCCTGAAGCACGATGTAATGCACTTACGTTTCCTCGTGTCTTCATTTCTCCTACTTTTGATTATCCCAATCTAACAAAAATAGTATGGAAATATATTCTGTGGTCCCTGTAAAATGTCGTTTTTCGCGGTACTGCAGTTCCATTTGTTGTCATTTTTACTCGAGAAAGGGGTAGCTGTTTGTATTTGTGGCCGACAGAGTCGGATTAAAAAGTCTACTTTCTAAACGTGTTAGACCAGAGGCAAAGACGTGGACATTCTGGAGCTGCTCGGGGTAAACGCTTCTCTCCGCCACGTGAGCATCACGGTCGCTGGTTTCGCGCTACGTGACGCCTGGCTGCCGCGCCACGACACAGGCAGCCAGGATTAAAAACTTGTTTCTCGGAAGTCAGTAGGAGAAAGGAAAATGCCGTTCCTAGCAGACTACGGTAGTCTCCTCGGGTTTGCTGCCGGGTCCTATTATCAACATGGCTAGGTATTTCCGCGATACATCTGTCAGCCATCTTCAGGAAAGATATCCTGAATATGAGGGACAGATGGATCGCGGAAATATTGACTCCCGCTGAGTTTAGGATTTGGCAAATCCGAAGAGACCACCATCAAACAGGATATCTCAAAAACGTTGATGCCAAATGTACTTCTTACAAAACTTAACATTTGGTCATGTTAATCGACTGATGTATTACTTTCATCTCTTATATGTCCATCTCTTATATTTCTTAATGCTGACTGGCACAATAAAAGTTGACCCAAATGTCTCTTGAAAGCTTGTTTGGGTGAAGTTTAATTCAGGCCAGCTTTCGAGGAGATGAATGTTGGACACGTTCCAAAACAACTGTTTAACTGGTCGGCAGAACAGACTCTCAACGGCCTAGGCCTGAACGAAGGTGGCCCTCGTCTCCCCAGTTTGACTCAGTATTATGAAGCCATGCCTAACAGACTGTAAAATTTGTCTTGTGCGACTGCGTGTTGCATCCCTCACAACTGGAAAGGTTCCAGCTGTTAGAGAGCTCGTCTTTCCAACCTTGAACTTTCACGCTTTTTCTAAATTGTTTCAGAATCCTATAGGCTTTAGTTTATTTCCGTTCCCAGCTTTGTAGTTATATTTTTCTTATCTCTCTTTTAATCATTGCTATGTGTCGCTTATACGTGATGTAGTCTTACTGTTTCTTTGATTGTAGATATTTCAGGTGAGCTTATTTCTTACGTTTTATGATGTCTGCTAGTTCTTGATTCCAGATGGGTATCTAGTTTTGCTTTTGTATTTCATTCTTTTCCATAAAACTTCCATAAAACTTCACCGGAAGCTATGTGTATCATTCCTGCTATTTCTTTTCACTCTCCGGTAATGTTACGTTTTTCTTGTACATGTTTTAGTATTTTATCTAAACGTTTTCTGTACAACCACTTAATGCTTAGATCTTATAACAAATGTATTCTATAGACCTCTAGTGTTTGTTTTTGATTGTGTTTTTAATGTTATACAGTGGGATTCTTAGTTTTGATAGTACCAGAAAATGGTCAATGCTAACGTCATATTCTCGGCAGACTCTGGCGTCTTCTGTAAATGGGATGGCTTTCTCATTTGCAATAACATAGTCTATACAGATCTAATACCCCTGACACTCCATGTAATTTTATGAATATGTTTGTGAGGAAAAGCTATTTGTTTATTTGTTATACTTAAGTGATTGAAGGCACAAAAATCTCTTAACTGACCTCCATTATAGTTTTTAGTATGTTCTCCGTGTGGCTCCACTTTTCCTTTAATAGTAGATTCATCTATTATAGCATTGAAATCTCCAGCAGTTATTAAGTCTTCTGCTTTAGGTATTCCATTAATCGCCGTCTGCATGCATACGTAGGGTGGATGCGTTTCTTCTCTCTTTCCCTCCTCTGGCACATAAACACCAGTAATATTCACCAGCTTCCACAACATCTTTAACCTTACATGTATCGATCATTGATTGATGAAAACACATGACTGCAACCATTTTCTGTTGGTGTTTTTTTCATCATAACTGCAACGCCAGCTCTTTCCCGTTCAGTTCTACTTACTGCACTGTATATCATAACATAACCATTAATTTCTTTAAAACCTTTTAATTTCTTTTTTGTTTCTGATATGACAGCTATATCAATTTTTGCAGTGTTTAGTTCCCTTTTTAGTTATTCTTCTTTAGTGTTCATTCTTCTTTAGTGCTAACGTATCATGTAGCTTTCAACATTTTCCTAATACCGATCTATAGCCAGGGTAGCTAGGTGGTGGGGCTGCCACCCTTAGCTAACCCAACACATCTGTTTTCCTTTTGAGGTTGTCTGTGCTTAGATGGTTGCTTCCACTACGGCTATGGCTCCATACTTTTAGGTTTTGTAGGATATTCATGTGGTTCAAATGGCTCTGAACACTATGGGACTTAACATCTGAGGTCATCAGTACCCTAGAACTTAGAACTACTTAAACCTAACTAACCTAAGGATATCACACACATCCACGCCCGAGGCAGGATTCGAACCTGCGACCGTAGCGGTCACGCGGTTCCGGACTGAAGCGCCTAGAACCGCTCGGCCACGACGGCCGGCTTTTTAGGGTGTCCTTCCCTGTTTTTAGTCAAGGTTGTCTTCTCTAAGAGGATAGACTTCCCTATGCCAAAGAACCACCACTGGCCTCCTTTGTTGTGGACTGCTCTTCGCCTGACTCCCGCCAGAAAGACCTGTCTAGCATGGGTGGTCGTGCCAAGACCTTTCGCCCTCTCCAGCACAGCGGACTGCACAAACCTCCTCGCCACGATAAGGTGACAGTCGTCGAGGAGGTTTCCACAGACAAGTGGCAAATTACAGTTAAGTTGTGCAGCAAGGGAAGAGCAGCAGTAGCCATGTTTACTTTGTGGAGGGTGTTGAATTGTCCCTTGCCGCAGAACATGATAAGCGATTTACGAGAAACTGACACAACTAATTCTGGGGACTTTATTTTTGCTGATTTCTGTAGCGGTTAATATCCATCATGAATGGAAAACAGAGCCGAAACAGCCGCCACGACAAGAAAACGGTATAATTTAACGTTAACAGTCTTGCAAGGAAACATACAAAAGTTATATAGTGCTTGCTAAAGCCACAAGGCTTCCCCGTGCATTTGGTGATGCTAAAAGTTGTAGTCGAATCACAGACAGCCGTTTCCAGAAATTCGTGAGAAGTATGTAATGAATAATGTCTGCATCCCGGACTACTAGGAGGGGGCAAGTGCTCACTCTCCCCCCCCCCTCCCCCCCAATCATTCCCCATCACCGCCACCTCTGCCCCCTTCGCACCCCCCCCCCCCCCCCACTTTTGCAGACACTCATGGTGCCATCATTGTACGCTTTGAACTGTGAGACGTACATACCCTTACTATCGCTGAAAGCCGGCCGGGGTGGCCGAGCGGTTCTAGACACTGCAGTCTGGAACCGCGCGACGGCTACGGTCGCAGGTTCGAATCCTGCCTCGGGCATGGATGTGTGTGATGTCCTTAGGTTAGTTAGGTTTAAATAGTTCTAAGTTCTAGGGAACTGATGACCTTAGAAGTTAAGTCCCATAGTGCTCAGAGCCATATCGCTGAAATTGACGCCGTAGAGGTGTAACTGAATTGCCCTGCTGAAACGGAGAACTCTAAACTCGATTTATTCCAATGTTATCGCCATCTTTACTCGGAGGACACTGAATAGTGCTTGGAAAAATGCATGGCATAATGCTCTCTCGTGATTCTTACATATTGCGAACGTTTCCGGTTACTGACTATCTCTGCATTAGAAACAATTACAATCACAACATCACATGTTATACATGTCTCCAGATGTGAGGAATAACTTGATCTTAGTCAAAATACGTATGTTACTTGATTAGCCAGTGTACTGCTTATCACTGATCGAGCCATATTGTTTTGGTACTGGAAGCTTTTCACTGTGTGGTAGTAATTTTTCCTGCTGTGATGATGGTCAACGACCGAAATCGGTCGTAATAACTATGAATCACAAGACAATATTGTGTCGCTTTTTTCCAAGCATTATGCAATGTACGTCGAGTAAAAATGGCGATGTTGTTGTTGTTGTTGTCTTCAGTTCTGAGACTGGTTTGATGCATCTCTCCATGCTACTCTATCCTGTGCAAGCTTCTTCATCTCCCCGTACTTACTGCAACCTACATCCCTCTGAATCTGCTTAGTGTATTCGTCTCTTGGTCTCGCTCTACGATTTTTACCCTCCACGCTGCCCTCCAATGCTAAATTTGTGATCCCTTGATGCCTCAGAATATGTCCTACCAACCGGTCCCTTCTTCTTCTCAAGTTGTGCCACAAACTCTTCTTCTCCCCAATTCTATTCAATACCTCCTCATTAGTTATGTGATCTAACCATCTAACCTTCAGCATTCTTCTGTAGCACCACATTTCGAAAGATTCTATTCTCTTCTTGTCCAAACTATTTATCGTCCATGTTTCACTTCCATACATGGCTACACTCCATACAACTACTTTCAGAAACGACTTCTTGACACTTAAATCTATACTCGATGTTAACAAATTTCTCTTCTTCAGAAACGCTTTCCTTGCATTGCCAGTCTACATTTTATATCCTCTCTACTTCGACCATCATCAGTTATTTTGCTCCCCAGATAGTAAAACTCCTTTACTACTTTAAGTATCTCATTTCCTAATCTAATTCCCTCAGCATCACCCGACTTAATTCGACTACATTCCATTATCCTCGTTTTGTTTTTGTTGATGTTCATTTTATATCCTCTTTTCAAGACACTGTCCATTCCGATCAACAGCTCTTCCAAGTCCTTTGCTGTCTCTGACAGAATTACAACATCATCGGCGAACCTCAACGTTTTTATTTCTTCTCCGTGGACTTTAATATCTACTCCGCATTTTTCTGTTGTTTCTTTTACTGTTTGCTCAACATACAGATTGAATAACATAGGGGACAGGCTACAACCCTGTCTCACTCCCTTCCCAACCGCTGCTTTCCTTTCATGCCCCTCGACTCTTATAACTGCCATCTGGTTTCTGTACAAATTGTAAATAGCCTTTCGCTCCCTGTATTTTACCACTGCCACCTTTAGAATTTGAAAGAGAGTATTCCAGTTAACATTGTCAAAAGCTTTCTCTAAGTCTACAAATGCTAGAAATTTAGGTTTACCTTTCCTTAATCTATTTTCTAAGATAAGTCGTAGTGTCAGTATTGGCTCACGTGTTCCAACATTTCTGCGGAATACAAACTGATCTTCCACGAGGTCGGCTTCTACTAGTTTTTCCATTCGTCTGTAAGGAATTCGCGTTAGTATTTTGCAGCTGTGACTTATTAAACTGATTGTTCGGCAATTTTCACATCTGTCAACACCTGCTTTCTTTGGGTTTGGAATTATTGTATTCTTCTTGAAGTCTGAGGGTATTTCGCCTGTCTCATACATCTTGCTCACCAGATGGTAGAGTTTTGCCAGGACTGGCTCTCCCAAGGCAGTCAGTAGTTCTAATGGGATGTTGTCTACTCCAGGGGCCTTGTTTCGACTCAGGTCTTTCAGTGCTCTGTCAAACTCTTCACGCAGTATCTTATCTCCCATTTCATCTTCATCTACATCCTCTTCCATTTCCATAATATTGTCCTCAAGTACATCGCCCTTGTATAGACCCTCTATATACTCCTTCCATCTTTCTGCTTTCCCTTCTTTGCTTAGGACTGGGTTTCCATCAGTGCTCTTGATATTCATACAAGTGGCTCTCTTTTCTCCAAAGGTCTCTTTAATTTTCCTGTATGCAGTATCTATCTTACCCCTAGTGAGATAAGCCTCTACATCCATGCCTGCTTAGCCATTTTGCACTTCCTGTCGATCTCATTTTTGAGACGTTTGTATTCCTTTTTTCCTGCTTCATTTACTGCGTTTATGTATTTTCTCTTTTCATCAATTAAATTCAATATTTCTTCTGTTACCCAAGGATTTCTACCAGCCCTCGTCTTTTTACCTACTTGATCCTCTGCTGCCTTCACTATTTCATCCCTCAGAGCTACCCATTCTTCTTCTACTGTATTTCCTTCCCCCATTCCTGTCAAATGTTCCCTTATGCTCTCCCTGAAACTCTGCGGTGGTTCTTTCAGTTTATCCAGGTCCCATTTCCTTAAATTCCCACCTTTTTGCAGTTTCTTCAGTTTTAATCTACAGTTCATAACCAACAGATTGTGGTCAGACTCCACATCTGCCCCTGGAAATGTCTTACAATTTAAAACCTGGTTCCTAAATCTCTGTCTTACCATTATATAATTTATGTGACACCTTCTAGTATCTCCAGGATTCTTCCATGTATACAACCTTCTTTTATGATTCTTGAACCAAGTTATGCTGTGTGCAAAATTCTACCAGACGGCTTCCTCTTTCATTTCTGTCCCCCAATCCATATTCATCCACTATGTTTCCTTCTCTCCCTTTTCCTACTCTCGAATTCCAGTCACCCATGACTATTAAATTTTCGTCTCCCTTGACTACCTGAATAATTTCTTTTATCTCATCATACATTTCATCAGTTTCTTCATCATCTGCAGAGCTAGTTGGCATATAAACTTGTACTACTGTAGTAGGCATGGGCTTCGTGTCTATCTTGGCCACAATAATGCGTTCACTATGCTGTTGGTAGTAGCTTACCTGCACTCCTATTTTTTTATTCATTATTAAACCTACTCCTGCATTACCTCTATTTGATTTTGTATTTATAACCCTGTATTCACCTGACCAAAAGTATTGTTCCTCCTGCCACCGAACTTCACTAATTCCCACTATATCTAACTTCAACCTATCCATTTCCCTTTTTAAATTTTCTAACCTACCTGCCCGATTAAGGGATCTGACATTCCACGCTCCGATCCGTAGAACGCCAGTTTTCTTTCTCCTCATAACGACGTCCTCCTGAGTAGTCCCTGCCCGGAGATCCGAATGGGGGAATATTTTACCTCCGGAATATTTCACCCAAGAGGACGCCATCATCGTTTAACCATACAGTAAAGCTGCATGCCCTCGGGAAAAATTACGGCTGTAGTTTCCCCTTGCTTTCAGCCGTTCGCAGTACCAGCACAGCAAGGCCGTTTTGGTTAGTGTTGCAAGGCCAGATCAGTCAATCATCCAGACTGTTGCCCCTGCAACTACTGAAAAGGCTGCTGCCCCTCTTCAGGAACCACACGTTTGTCTGGCCTCTCAACAGATACCCCTCCGTTGTGGTTGCACCTACGGTACGGCCATCTGTATCGCTGAGGCACGCAAGCCTCCCCACCAACGCCAAGGTCCATGGTTCATGGGGGTAGGCGATAGCATTGGAATAAAATGGGTTCAGCAGGGGCAATTCAGTTACACCTGTACGGCGTGAATTTCGTCGAGAGGCTGGCCATTGTCCCTCAAAAGCCGAAACCAGAGAATGTAGTGTAGACACTGGCTTCTGGAACGGAGCTGAAGCTCTAACTCACCCCAAAGAAGTTCCATTACATTCAGGTCAGAACTAGGGGCAGGCCGGTCCATCACAGGAATGTTATTTTCCGCAAACCATTGCCTCATAGACGCTGGTTTGCGGCAGGGCGCGTTGTCGTATTAGTGCAAACTGTCGTCGTCTCCGTACTGTTCCGCTACTGTAAGCAGCACACAACAATGTAAAATGTTGAAATTTTTAACGTTTTATTCGCTGTGATTCAGCAACAGTACGCTATGTAATTACAGAAACGTATGTACAGCCACTTCGATTGCACAAAATTTTGTCAGTTGACCATGATTTTGATTGCACTAGAGCAGTCTTCATCAGAATAAAATGTTACAAAGAATATCTAAACATATAATGACATGGACTGAAATAATATACAATTAATACTATTACTTCCATAAATTATGTACAAACAGAATGTACCTACATGTAATCAGACCATGGTTTAAAACGTCTGAGCAAAAGTGCTCTCGTCAAACAGAAATTTCATAGGAATAAAAACTAAAACGTAAAAATATAACATAATTGTCATTCGTGACGTCTAACAGGAAGTAATCGACATACAGACAACTTAAGAGCAAATGAGGCATTGCAAGGAAAATTTTAAACATTGCTGGTAACAAATAGGAACCATTGTATGAAAGTTACAACATATCGGAACATTCTCTTTTACAAAAGAAAATACGGTTCACGTAACATACAGAGAAAACATAAAATAGCCGGCCGGGGTGGCCGAACGGTTCTAGACGCTACAGTCTGGAGCCGCGCGACTGCTACGGTCTCAGGTTCGAATCCTGCCTCGGGCGTGGATGTGTGTGATGTCCTTAGGATAGTTAGGTTTAAGGAGTTCTAAGTCCTAGGGAACTGATGACCTCAGAAGTTAAGTCCCACAGTGCTCAGAGCCATTTGAACCATTTGAACATAAGATAGGAACGAAAAACGAAGTTTAGGAGACTACTGCACATTGAGGAGAGTATCTCCATTCAGACAATTTTAATTAGCGGCTCTATACCTTGAAAAAAGTTTTTTTTTGCGTAATTGCAACTGTTCGTTAAGAATGAGACCGTCCTTCAGAGATAGGTGTTTAAAAATTTCTAGCTCTTCTAAGATGTTAACCCTAAAGCCTTTTTTCCCTGAGCACAAGATCTGGACGTCTTTTAAATCTTTAGGAGTATGCCCTGTGATTAATAAATGATCGGCGAAAGTTGAATTATGAACACTGGTGCCATTTCTTCCTAGAAGGTGTTCCTTGAACCTTATCGAAATAGCTCTATCTGTTTGCCAAATGTAATAGAGGGGACAATTGTTGCAAATAATTTTATAAACACCAGAATTTTGCAAAGGGGAAAGCGTAGGTTTCAAGTTATGTATGATACTATTTTTAAAGAATTATTAGTACAATAGCCTACTCTACAGTCACACTTATTTTGAAGCAGGCGCTGTATTTTCTAAGAAACTGGCCCAGAAATGGTATAGAGAACAATTCTTTCTTTTAAATTAGGTTCTTTTAATTAGGTTCATTATTAGCAATTCCTAGGTTGGGATTCTCTTATTGATTTTAGTACTAAAAATATTATCTACTATGGAAGGGTCATGACTCAGACTGATTTCAGATTTGAGATTTTCACTAGAAAGGGAGCTCTATGGGTACCTAATTGAAAAGGCTTTCTTATGAGAATGTGAGTGTACTGAAGTGAAAGGTATAATTTGATCAGAACTGGTTTCTTTACAGAAGGTATTAAAGTTAATTTTGTCGTCTACTATCGTAAGAGTGAGGCCTAGAAAGTTTAACTGCCGAAACTCTTTTTCAAGTTCACAAGTGAATGATATATTTTCGTGAAACTCGTTAAAAGTTTTGAAAAGTCGATCAATACCGTCGTTAGGTCCTTTGTAAATGATTAAGATGTCGTTAACGTATATAGTGTATGAAAGAATATCCACAGCTGATGCTGAGAAATTAATTAAAAATTTTACTTCTAAGGAATTAATGAACACATCTGGAAGGATTCCTGCGTAGGGATTCCCCAAGGCCGTCTAGTTGTTATAGCTTTCCATTAAATTCTAAATAATTGTGTTTCACTACAATACGAAGTAAATTCATAAAAGCTGTGATTTTCTCATCAGGTAAGTCATTTTTGAATGAACGTAATTTTTTTATTATGTCTAGGATTGCGAGTACTGGTACGTTTGTGTAGAGATTTTTAATGTACGTTTTAAGATACGAAATTACTTTCGTTTGATGTTAAAAATTCAGAAATCCAGACGACCGTCGTCACGACTTTATTGGCTCAGGGTGCAGCTTTGAACTTTTTCTTCGGAATGGAGATGGTGTGACTCCACTCCATAGATTACCGTTTTACTTCCGGCTCGGAGTGATGAACCATTGTTTCATCACCTGTGACGATGTTCGACAAAAGTTGTCACGATCAGCCTCGTAACGCGCAAGCAATTCTGTACATACGGTCCTTCGATGCTCTTTGTGGTCTTCTGTCAGGCTGCGAGAAATCGATCGGGCATTCACCTTTGATTGACCCAGTGGTGGACGAGTGTGTCAGTACTACCAAAAGAGACGTCAAGTTGAGCAGCGAGGTGTTTGATTGTAATCCGTCGATCACCTCGAATGAAAATGTCAACACCTTCCAACATCGCAGCAGTCATATTTGTGCGGCCGGCCGGCACGCGGACAGATTTGCTCTTCGTTGTGGTGATAATGACGGACGCCTCGCTCGACGACTCACCGTGCTTTTGTTCACTACCAGATCTCCGCAGACACTCTCCAGACGCCTATGAATAACTGTGATGCTATGATTTTTTGCAAAAAAAACTGAATGACAGGACTCTGCCTGGAACAGACATCCGCCACAGACGCCAATTTGAAGGCTACGTATAGTGGTATCATGTATCGGAAATTGATGAAACTGTATGAGCTGAAGTGAGAATATTCCGCAATGCCACCCGACTAATTCGGCACTTTTTCAGGCGAAACTGACCAAGAAAAAATGTGTTCATTACGTACTGAACGTCCCTCTTACTTCACAAGCTGCTGTGCAGTGCGTCCTGGAGGCCACATAGTACCAGTATCATCTTTCCTCTTTCCCATTTCGCACATGGAGCGAGGGAGTGATGACTCTGTAAATGTCTCTGTACGTGCCGTGATCTCCCTTCCCTTCTTGTCACAATGCCTACGCGAGATATATTATGACAAATGCTTAATGGTCAATCAGTCACCTTAGAATACAGGTTATCCAAGCCCCCCGACTGCTTTTAGCGGGAGCTATATCGGTTTCATTCCAAGAATTTCAAATTGAGTTCCCAAAGTGCTTCTGTTACGCTTTTGTATGGGTTTACCAACCTATTGCAAACGTAGCAGCGCGTCCCTGAATTTGTCCGATATTTGTCGTCCTGTCTGTCCGATAAGCACTCAAATTACTGGAACAGCGCTCTAGAATTGGTCGCACTAGCATCTTGTATGCGATAACCTTCACGGAGGAGTTGCTTTCTCCCAGAAGCCTTCGAACAAATTGGGCCGTGCTCCGGTTCGTGTTTGTACCGTTGACAGGTTGGCGTCGTGTATTCGGATTGTGACCCCTCGGTTTCTTAGTCCGTTCACTGGCGCCACTACGTCGAAGTGACCTCATGCCATCAAGCTGTCAATTGGCGGTTTTATACTCCGACGTTTGCATTGCCTGACTTGATTGGCAACGACCGATGGTTGGTCGTTCGGTCGGTCGTCTCAGTGGACGACGTGTATCTGGCCTTTCTACCGTTTCTGTGTTCTTAGCCTTAAGGTCTACGTGCAGTTCGTCTTGTTGTTGTACAGTGACTGTTTTAGCATTGTTTGAGTTGTTTGTGGAATTGTCTTTTGCGTTTCCGTGTACATCTAGTCAGATTCTGAATAGGTAGTTTGGTTTTAACTCTGTCTGCGTACTAGGATTTGGTGGAGCCAACTTGTGTAATTAAATGCTTGTCATTTGACGATATTAACTGTTATTCTATCGTGGTATTGGTTATCGCACCTTAGGTGGATTTTGCGAGAGTGTTGGTCTTGCGTTTAAACTGTGACTGAGTTGTCATTTTGTTAAGTGAGTATAACACTCCACTGCCTGTCTCACCGCTTACGTAGTTGTAGGGACTTTTCTCAGGTCGATCCTTGGAGTACTGTCTGTGGATCACTCCCTTCTTTATTTGGTCTGATTGTGTCAATTGTTTAAAATAATATTATGTTTAAATTAATCCTATTGATTCTGGCCTTCAGCCGACCAAATAATTTGAATTCTTCTTAATAAGGCCTTCAGTCGTCAGTGTAGCTTGTGTTACAGTAAATTTTTTTTAAAATGATTGTTTTAAAACAAATTATTTCCTTGTATGAAGTGTACGTGTTTACTGTGCAACCAACGGTAACTGGTTCGGCCCCGTCCACACCATTTCCTGCCTTCCTTAAGTCCCACGTCTCACAAATCCAAGTCTTCCATTCGTCTTCTCTAGTACTTATTTTATCTGATGGCCGCATTTAATATCGCTTGACAGTATTTGAGGTGCTCAGCATGTTCACTGATAGTCTACCCACAAAATCAGATACTATCGGGCTGTTTCTCTTTAATTGTTTCCTTACTTAAAGAGACCTGCGGTTCGTTACACCAAGTGGAAAATTATTCCTGTCATTTCTTAGGATTGGTACAAATTGATACTTTCTTGTACACGACGGCGACGTCAGCTAACGTTACAGTGCTGCTGAGTCTCTCTGATGCATACATTGCCATCATGGAAGCGAGTACTACCTCTAACGTGTCACACTAGCGTTTCAACCTAGCGGGCCGCAGCTTTACGTCGCGTCGGGTTTGCTTGGTGTGACGTGGAGTGACAGGCCTCTCTGCCATTAGGATCAACGAAACGCGATATCCCGCCCGCGCTAGTTTCGGAGTGTTTGCGGCTCGCAACTTCAGCATCGGAAGAGCAGTTCTGCAGCCGCAGGTGCGCCTCCCAACTCTGCCCTGCCCTGCCAGCTCCCTTGCCTCGACAGATAGTGCAGCTAAGCTTCCAACCGTGCGCGGAGGGTGCTGGGTTTGATCCCGGCCTCACAAGTCTTAGGCTTAAGTTCTCTTTCGTGTCGCTGAGCGTAAAGTCGGCAGCATGTACAAAATATGTTACAGTTGTTCTCGAAGTACGTGATTTTCTTCAGTTGCACTCCAGAGAATCACACTATCTCAAACCACATCCATGTACTCTTAAAGATGAAACTGTGCTCTTGATTCGTTTCTTACTTTTTCATGGTTTCCCAGGTTTCTTTTATAAGAAGCTGCGGCCGCTTTTTTTAACTGCTTTCACAGAGTGAAAGTATTATTGTCGAAAATAGCCTGTGCAAGATGTCATTTTAAGACAGGTTTTTAATAGAAGTGACAAAACGTTATGGTTATGCATCAAGGTTTATAAAGTTAACTTAGGACAGGCTTGTTTTAGACAAACATTTAAATAATATTTTATGTTCTGAAGAAGACGTTATTACTAACGTTGAAACCTAGGTAAACGACAAAGTTAACCTGCAACTGTAGGCTGTATATTCTTACACTTCAAATAGCTGTTAGGATCACCATTAACTCTGTGATAGTATACTGTGCTCAATAAATTAAATTTGACGGAAAACAGTTTTGTACTTGTACATATCATCAGCACTACCTCAGTCTGGCAGGCTCAAATTACTGACCCACCTAATGTAGCAGCCAAGAGACAGTTTTTAAACTTTAACTATTAATCAATGAAATGGCGGACATAGTTTGCCGCAACTAATCAGACCGAATAGTCAGTAAACCCAAACGGCGCACTGTGCTAGGACAATGCAAATGGATACTCGAGCTAAGAGCACTAGCCCACTAAAGTTAACAGCTGAAAGTCAGTTGGGAGCTCTTAGATGAATTAACAGATTTAAAAGGCTATTTATAAAGTAGTAACTTTCAATCAATAAAATCACGGACCTAGTCTACCGCAATTAATTATGGAGGTTTAATGTGAAACAGCAACCAGATTCGGTGCTACGGAAAGAAAGTATCAGGCAGTAGTAAAATATTTAAATAGCTGCTCAAGCTAAAGGCGTAAGATTAAGTCCATAAGAAGAGCACTAGCTGGCGTAAGTTAACCAGTTCAAAAGACAATTTGTAAAGAGTAATCTTTAACCAAGATAAAGGTGCACGTAAGGCCTTAACCACATGTTTGGGTAACGTGACAGGTAACTGTAGCCCGTTTAGTGGTAGTAGATTTTTATACTGTTGCTCAGACCGGGGGCACTAGTCCACTAAAATTAACGATCTGAAATAACGAAAATTTCTTTCATTTTAAGCAGTGATAATAAAGTAATTGGGGACGGACTTTGTACTCAACAACTAGTTTCTGGCAAGTAAACATTGCAATAAACAAATTCTTCACGTGCCGAGAATTCTTAGACAGAATGCACCATCTTATTACAACAAGTACACACTACTCACAGTATGTTGCACCATTAGCCGAGCCAAGTAGTATAAATAATGAACGGCCGTCAGATAAACATTCTGCTATCGGCAGAGCAATGAGTGGCGTGAGCGAGTGTTCAACAACAACATGATAACGCCAGCTAGCACATCATCACACTCACGTCCAAAACTGATCTTACTTAGCAGCGTGACCCACAAGTTTCCATAACAAAATAAAGCAAGTTAGTTCCGCAAATGTAGAATAAGATTCCAACGTTCGGAAAGCACGCTCCGGACAAGGTAATTGACAGACAAGCAAATCAATCGTTGAACACCAGTTCCCACACAAGGAGATGAAGTGGTATTACTCAAAGCATGAAACCGTTAGTAAGCAACCGTGGTCATTTCCCACAGCTGGCTCCGACCGCTTGTGCGCACACACCCGACTCCACGCTGTCGCTATCGATGGCGCAGCGCAAACAGGACGAAGCAAAAACACTTCTCGGAAAAATAGTACTGGACGGTGCACACAGAGCGTGATTCCGACTAAAGCGCTATCTAGGAGAGCCACGTCTCTCGACCACGTCCACACGCCAACTGCCTGTCGACTCACACCACCTAAAACCTTCTTCCTTGCGCGGCGAGAGCTCCCTCTGGGTCCCGTCTGGCACAGTACACACAGTACAGTTAACTAGAAGACGGAGCAAAGCCGATACACACGTATCGCGTCGAATCCGGAGCTAAGCGGGCGGCAATCAGTCACAGTCTTGATAGCTCATGATCCTGCGACCGGTAGCCATTTCTGCTTCTTACACGAGGCATAACATGATCTAGCACACAACCGACAATGAAATGGATTTTTGCGTGATGTCTCCTTATACGCAGAATGCACATGACGTAGCGCCTACTTTCTTCGTGCGGTTGCGCTGAAATGCTAATCGTATACATCTAAATCTATTTCTTCATGATTACTCTGCAACTCACAATCAAGTGCCTGACAGAGGTTTCATCGAACCATCTAACGCTATTTCTCTACCGTTCCACTCTCGAACAGCGCGCGGGAAAAGCAAACATCTAAATCTTCCCGTGCGAGTTCTGGTTTCTCATATCTTATTATGTTGATCATTTCTCCCTATGTAGATGGGCGCCAACAAAATATTTTCACACGGTGAGGAGAAAGTCGGTGAATGAAATTTCTTCAGAAGGTCCTGCAGCAGCGAAAACCGCCGTTGTTGCAATGACTGCCACACCAATTCGTGCATCATAACCGTGGCACTCTCCCTATTTCCTTTGTTGGGTACTGGTGTGACTTATTCAACTTTCAAGTCGTTGGGTACGGAACTTTCTACGAGCGAGCGGTTGAATATGACTTGCAGCTGTTGTATGAACATACTCTGAAAGGAACGTGACTGGTTTTAAGTTGCTTCGCTACACCTAGGATATTTGCTTCTAAGTTACTCGTGTTGGAAGTTGTTCTTGATTCGAATTCTTCTGTGAAAGAATTTCGGAATATTTTTCACGTCAAAGAATATAGTACACTTCAGTTTGACGTTTGTTCATGGAGCTCAAATTTTAACAGCCAGAAGTTAATTAATGTGTAATAATTCGCTAAGGTCGCAGGTTCGAATCCTGCCTCTGGCATGGATGTGTGTTATGTCCTTAGGTTAGTTAGGTTTAAGTAGTTCTAAGTTCTGGGGGACTGATGACCTCAGAAGTTAAGTCCCATAGTGCTTAGAGTCATTTTTTTTGTAATAATTGCCCCAGTGTGGATTTACACTATCCGTTTCCAGAATTACGCTGATTCAAACTTTATTGTTACGTCCATTAAGGGCGTATCTCCTGAATCCTGTTTCTACTGTATCTGTGTACCACCTTAATGGGGCATGATGCTCAATTATATAAGACTATAGGCCTAGTAAAAATTGTTCATTCACAGGAATAGAAGCGTTCAGCCTAGTAGACACGTATCTATTACAGCCACGGAAGATGGTGGTAAGGTAGTTGAAAACTTAAAATGACATTTACGTTACTAAAACACAGCACGTCTTAGTGGCTGGACCAATAACTAAAACGTGGTACACATTAGCCAGTGCGGCTCTAGAAAAGGCTGTCTGAGCTTGTGTCTCTTAACTAAACAACAACATTTATCCAAAAAGCTCTGATACTGGAGTAATAACTAATAGAGAGAAGTCAAATTGGTGGTTTTAAGGCCTCAAGTGTTCTACATACTCTCCTCCCATTTGTGTACAACACACAGAACGATCGTACACCATGTCCAAATGTCAGGAAAGTCCGTCTACGAAATGTTGTACAGCTCTCCTGCCACACTGGCTTGAATGTCTACGGTATTATGTCGTCCAAACGTTGACTCGTTATGTGAATTACTGCACTTGTTGTTCGCCAAAATTTTACGACTGGCGTACCGTATTACACAGTTTAAGGACCATTTAAACCATTGAAAGATAAATTCAGAGCAGAATTCATAGTGTAGAAGAAAACGTAAATCGCGAAGACACAAACATTGTCCGGTAGGCTGTAGAGGCAATTTAGTAATCAACTAGGCTTTAGAATAAACTAAAGGAAGGTCTAGAATGAGGATAACTATGAATGAGAGAAGCTAATGGCTCTGAGCACTATGGGACTCAACATCTTAAGTCATAAGTCCCCTAGAACTTAGAACTACTTAAACCTAACTAACCTAAGGACATCACACACACCCATGCCCGAGGCAGGATTCGAACCTGCGACCGTAGCAGTCCCGCAGTTCCGGACTGCAGCGCCAGAACCGCTAGACCACCGCGGCCGGCAATGAGAGAAGCGGCCTTCCACAAATAAAGACTGGTAAAGCTGCAGTAAAAGAAGTTTAATAATTTAGACTGTCCGAGTAGCAAACTGCGTGACTGTTGGAAGTGAAACTTATAGAGCAAGGGAAAAAAGCTTGATTTAACGAAAGAAACTGAATGGGTCAAAACATATGCCTTTGATTAAGAAAGAAACGTGAAGAAGTTTGCGTCAAGAGCACAGCGAAATATGAAGATCTAGCGGGGACAGTGCCAAAGCAGAAGCAGATGGCACATACGTATCTTTATTGTTGAAATGAGCATCTTAGACTATTTATCTTGTAAAACAAATTTCGTTTCTTGATGGGTTAGCACTGATACAAAATTTCACTACCCGTGATGATTTTTGCAGAAAATAATTTTTCGCCTTTTGAGTTTCAGTCAGTTCGTGGCAGGGGTCAAAGCATCATTGTTTTTACTAGAGAATCAACGTGTACTTTGCACACACTTTTCTCTTCTTCAAACCATTCTGGAGAATATCGTAACAATCGTTTTAGAGCCTCTGCTCCATTGCGACTGATACAGATATTGGTCCTGGTTTACCATCGGGCACAATTAAGAGCGCAAAAGGACTTCTTCAGTAATTATAAAAAAATACTAGTATCGCTGAACAAACTCCGACACGATCAGAGAAGATTGCTGAAACTATGCTCTGGCTGTGTCCTTGAAACAGATTCAGATATCGCTTCTGATAAGTACCCTCGTTCTCATTTAGTTTGAGTATTTGCAAAAGTACCACTGTAATCTTTATCTAAAACAGTTACGTCAGTAACAAGGTTATATGTATTCTTTATCAAGCGAGAGTAACTGAATTAAGAAATCTCAAATATTTTGCCAAAATTGAAGCGGAGAAGAGACTTGCGGCTTCGTCACCCTTCTCAGAGGCATCATGTCTCGATTATTCTCCTCTAACATCATAGAAAGTCTCGAAATAAGTCACAAGTTTAGATAAAATGAATGATTTGTCACGTACAAATTAACATTTGTGCGCAGATTGCAGTATCTGCTGTGTTCAAGAAGTACTTCTCAAAAGCGAAACCCCAGTGGTCAGCAAGGTCTGTGCTGTGTTGAGTGTTATGATATACTGAGTGAACTGAAGTAAAAAATGCAAATTTCTTCAAATTCTAAAATTTGCACTTGTTATCAGTTTCTTCAGGAAGTTGATCAAAAATGGCTCTGAGCACTATGCGACTTAACTTCTGAGGTCATCAGTCGCCTAGAACTTAGAACTAATTAAACCTAACTAACCTAAGGACATCACACACATCCATGCCCGAGGCAGGATTCGAACCTGCGACCGTAGTAGTCGCGCGGTTGCGGACTGAGCGCCTGAACCGCTAGACCACCGCGGCCGGCAAAGTTTAAACTGTAGGCGTTTATAGTAGCATTGCCTGGCAAGAAGAAGGGAAAAATCCTTTTTGATAACATAGCTTCATATTTTTCTGAGGGCTGCGAACTTAGCAAGAATAAAAATGTTTCAAGAAACTACTATTAGTAAAAGCGACAAAAAGATCTCTACTTTATAGTTAAATTAATGAATGTAATTACCATAAAAATACTGCTAATGTTATTATACAAAATCCTCTTGTATCTACTTGATAGTAGCATTTTCAACCTCGTTGTTAAACTTTGTCTAGAAGGAAATGAAGAATATGAGAGGTAATAATGCTTAACAATTCGACATCAGAATGTGCAAAAAGTTCGATAAAAGATTTTGATAACTTGTTTACTTATTAATAACTTCTAGAATAACCGCTAATAACAGTTGTAGATAATTAGAATTAATTGCAAGCAACTTCTCTGCGGAACTAATAGACGACACTAAATAGATACTTCTTGTTCAGAACTCATTGCAATCACAAAAGACTGAAAAATCGTCACAATTGATATTTCCTTAAGTTTGATATCTAGTAGCACGGAAGTGGTGAATGAGCATGCCTTAACAGTCCGAAATGCTAAATTAGTGCTGCTTTCACTTCTGAGTAGTCTTAAATTTGCCAAAAATTGTCAAGGTTTTTTTTTTTACAGCTCTCTACTGAAAGACTCATAAAATCTTGAATTTCTTACATCTTGAGCTCAAGTTTTACTCTGTAGGGAAATCAGTTCAAAATTTGATTCAGACTGAAAATTATCAGCTGGGGATCACTGGTGCACGTCATGTGACAGGACATTATGCAGAGTTCAGTCTCAAACGCAGTCATAAAATGAAGTTTGAATGTGAAAGGAAACGGAAACCCTCCTTTCCGAAACGTTTTCAATTTTTTTCAGTTGGGAGCTTAAGGAATGCAAAGCTATGGAGGTCTAATGTCGTGGAATAACAGAAAAGTGAACAAATAAGTGAAAAAACTAATCCTATTGCGTGATAAAAAAATACTAAACATGACAATGTTGAGTACTTCACAATCGAGTGAAAGGAGCGGTGACGACTGTTTTGAGTCAGCTCGGTGGTTACGGCAGCGGGGCTTTTCAGAACCGTTCTCCGTCTTATTTTATTTGCATGTTACGGATGCCGTATCAAGGCACTTACAGTCAGGCCCGCTGATATTTTTCGTTCCTTTACGATCGTGCGCCTACACGCCAGCAGCAATCACGCCAAAGAAAATTGCTGGCTCGCACCTCATGCGCGTAGTAGTGGCCAGTACAGCGCACACCCATCTCGCTTGTAATCAATGAGGGCAATACCTGGCCCTAAAAAAAGTCTGTTTAAAGGTCACAAAAGGTTGGTAAACGAGACCCGGAGAAAAACACTTCTCTACCAGTTACGGTACTCAGATATACAATTTTTATATTTTGGCACACACCTTCCTGTAGTGTAATCACTCGGCAAAGAAGAAGAGAGTGCCAGACAAACTGCCATAAAGGCTTGTGTGCCATGTCGTTTTCGTGTTTTCTTCTGAGACATTACTCTTTCAGTCCGTCAGTTCTGAGGGAAATAATGCACTGAGGTGACAGAAGTCATGGTATACTCCTAATATCGTGACGGACCCACTTTTGCCCGGTATAATGCAGCAACGCAACGTGCCATGAACTCCACAAGTCGTTGGAAGTCCACTGCAGAAATATTGGGGCATGCTGCCGCTATAGCTGTCCACAGTTGGGAAAGTGTACCCGGTGCAGGATTTTGTGCACGAACTGACCAACTGACCTCTCGACTACGTCCCATGAATGTTCGATGGGATTCATGTCGGGTGATCTGGGTGGGCAAATGATTCGCACGAATTATCCAGAATGTTCTTCAAACCAATCGCGAACAACTGTGGCCCAATGACATGGCGCACTGACATCCATAAAATTTCCCTCGTTATTTGGGAATATGAAGTCCACGAATGGTTGCAAATGGTCTCCAGGTAGACAAACATAACCATTTCCCATCAATGATCGGTTCAGTTGGACCAGAGGGCCCAGTCCATTCCATGTAAACACAGCCAACTCCATCATGGGGCAACCACTAGCTTGCACAGTGCCTTGTTGATAAGGTGAGTCCATGGCTTCCTGGGGTCTGCGCCACGCTATAACCTACAATTACCTCTTTTCAACTGAAACTGGGACTCATCTGGCCAGGCCACGGTTTTCCAGTCGTCTAGGGTCCACCGGTTAAGGTGAAGAGTCCAGATAGGCTCTAAAGGCTGTGTGCTGTTAACAAAGGTTGTCTGCTGTCATAAACCATTAACGTCAAATATTGCAGCACTGTCCTAACTGTCAAACCGAATCAATGTGGAAGGAAGTGGAATAAATACTGCGCAGAGTGAGACTAAGAGGAGTGGAGGTGTCTAAACAAAGCAGTCACAGATTTTGGACAGACAAACTTAGGCTCAAGGAACGTAACTGCGAAGAAACCTTGGGTAACAGATGAACTAATTCCTTTGATAGATGAAAGACGGAGACACAAAAATGTTCAGGAAAAGACAGGAATAAAGCAACATAAATTCCTCAGGAACGGTTCAAAATGGTTCTAATGGCTCTGAGCACTATGGGACTTAACATCTGTGGTCATCAGTCCCCTAGAACTGAGAACTACTCAAACCTAACTAACCTAAGGACATCACACAACACCCAGTCATCACGAGGCAGAGAAAATCCCTGTCCCCGCCGGTAATCGAACCCGGGAACCTCAGGAACGAAACAGAGAGCAAATACAGGGTAGGCAAGGCGAAATGGCTGCAGGAGTGGTGTCAAGAATGTGCGTCCCACACTGATTTCTGCGGTTATTTTACGCAGTGTTGCTTGTCTGTTAGGGCTGACAACTTTACGCAAACGCCACTGCTCTCAGTCGTAAATTGAAGGCCTTCAGTCACTGCGTTGTCTGTGGTGCGACGTACTGCCTGAAATCTGGTACTCTCGGCACATTCCTAACACTCTGGATCTCGGACTATTGAATTTCCGGAATGGAATGTCCCGTGTGTCTAGCTCCAACTAGAATCATTTTCGTATGAGTCACCTGAGTACAACTCCGCCAATGCACCTGCACAATAGCCGCGCGGGATTAGCTGAGCGGTCTTAGGCGCTGCAGTCATGGACTGTGCGACTGGTCCCAGCGGAGGTTCGATTCCTCCCTCGGGCATGGGTGTGTGTGTTTGTCCTTAGGGTAATTTAGGTTAAGTAGTGTGTAAGCTTAGGGACTGATGACCTTAGCAGTTAAGTCCCATAAGATTTCACACACACACACCTGCACAATATCTCGTGTACACGATACTACGTTATTTGCATATGTGCTTATCGCTGTTCCATGACTTTAGACATCTCAGCGTATGTAGACGCCACCATGGTAGATGGAAGTTGTAAGTGGGCTGCTTCTGTGTTGGCAGCGCTGTGTAGCGTTTTGCATTGGATCTCTGACTGCGCTTTCTTTGTAAGAAACTCTGTGGCTGGTTGGATTCGTTGTTGGAAGTTAATCGCCAGTAGTGTTGGCCAGCTGGAAGTTAGTCGACAGCAGTGATGAAAGTACTGTTGGGCTGTTGGAGGTGAACAGCCAGCAGTGATGGATGTTACATGTGAGAAGTTAGTGTTGATGGAGGGTAGAGGTCTGAAGTGTTAGCGTAGGCTAACGATCTGTACATGTTCGACTTGGAGATTGAATATTATTCATGATTATATACCTTCGTACTAGATGTCAATGACAACTCGTGTCTGAACTGGATGTCACATTATTAAGGTAAAAAAAAAAAAAAAAACAACACATAACTTGGTTTGCAACAAAATCTTTCCTTTGCTAACTACATGCCTTTTAGTAGTTAGTGGCTTTAGTAGTTAGAATCTTTTATTTATCTCGCAGTATTGACGCTCGCTGCATTGCAGTAGCTCGTGTAATGAAGATTTTTGTGAGGTAAGTGCTTAATGAAATGTATAGGTTATTATTAAGATTTCTTTTTAGTCAGGGCCATTCTTTCGAAATAGTTATTTGAAATCGGGTTGTAATTTTGTTGTGCAGTCAGATTGCGTTGTGCTAGAATATTGTGTGTCAGTGTTGACATGATAAGAAAAAGTAAAGAGGAAGTAGGCTCAGTACGTTCAGATTTACTCAGCTGTTTCAGAATCAAATAACGTAGAAATTTCATCTTTTCAGTCATTCTGCAATTTAAGTACAGACACACTCATGTAAATAAAGGAGTTTCAGAGTCTTAGATTTACCGAATGGAAGATGAACCTGGATTTCTCTGAGTCTTTCCCTGGCTCATTGAATTCCCTTCTAGTCCATCACATTCTCCTGTAGCAGCAACTTAGCTTCACATTTATCAATATGCCTAGTCTCTGTAGAAATTAAAAGTTTCTTGGTTTTTGAAATAAAGATTTGTCTCATAGAAATTTTACCTTATTTATGTCTTATGCTTCGAACGTAGTTCGCCCGTAGTTTTTTTCAAATTCAGCACCGGTGTTTAGCAGCAGTATATCACATTCCTATTCCTCAAGTCTTTCCGCATTTCAAGTTATTCTTTCATCGTTAGTGGGTGGCAAAAACATCAATTTCTCTTTTCACTTGTCTCATAGATCCTCGAATCCAAACTTATTCAGCACTGTTGACCCGACAAGGGCTGCATTAAACATATTTGTGTACTTAGGGAGAGGTACAGAGAATATAGCATGGATTTTTTTAGTTTTGATATGATCAGAAACTTCCTACCGAATCAATGTGGAAGGAAGTGGAATACGTACTGCGAAGACTAAGAGTAAGAGGAGTGGAGATGTCTAAAGAAAAAGCAATCACCGATTTTGGACAGACAAACTTAGGTTCAAGGAACGTAACTGCGAAGAAACCCTGGGTAACAGATGAACTAATTCAATTGATCGATGAAAGACGGAGGCACAAAAATGTTCAGGAGAAGGCAGGAATAATGCAACATAAATTCCTCAGGAATTAAACAAAGAGCAAACACAGGGCAGGCAAGGCGAAATGGCTGCAGGAGCGATGTCAAGAAACAGAAAACAAAGTAATCATTAGGAGAACTGATTCAGCGTTTAGAGCAGTTAAAACAAAACTTTCGGTGAAAATCAAAGCAAAGACGATAATATTAAGACCGTAGTGGGAATTTCACACTTAAACGCAGTAAAGAGAGTGGGTAGGTCGAAAGTGTACACTGAAGGCCTATATCGGGAGGGCTTGTCTGATGAAGAGGAAACTTTAGTGAAAAGGGATGACAAAGGGAATCCAGCATTAGAGTCAAAATTTAAAAGAATTCTATACGACTTGAGATAAATTAAGGTAGAAGGAACAGAAAACATCCCACTGAAATGTCTAAAATCACTGAGGGAAGTGATACCAAACGACTATTCAAGATGGCGTATAGAATCTATGAGACTGGCAAAGTACCATTAGACTTTCAGCAAAGTACCATCCAAACGATTCCGAAGACAGCATGGGCAAGTAACTGAGAAAATTATCGTGCAGTCACCTTAACAGTTCATGCATGTAGAGTGATGACAAGAATAATTTCCAGAAGAATGGAAAAGAAACCTGAGGATCAGATAGATCACGAACAGTTTGGCTTTAGGAAAGGTAAAGGCACAAGAGGGCCAGTTCTCACGTTGCGCTTGATCATACACACATCAAAAAATGTTTTGCATCACCTTGGTTCCGAGAGTTCCGGGACCTGTACAGAAAATTGGAATAGAGATCAACATAAACATCATTTCCGCCCTTTTTATTGATCATGAAAACCACACATTGCATGTTGTACCAGCAGACAGTGAGACCTTCAGAGGTGGTGGTCCTGATTGCTGTACACACCGGTATCTCTAATACCCAGTAGCACGTCCTCTTGTATTGATGCATGCCTGTGTTCGTCGTGGCATACTATTCACAATTTTATCAAGGCACTGTTGGTCCAGATTGTCCCACTCTTCAACGGCGATACGGCGTAGATCCCTCAGAGTGGTTGGTGAGTCACGTCGTCCATAAACAGCCCTTTTCAATCTATCCCAGGCATGTTTAATTGGGTTCATGTCTGGAGAACTTGCTGGCCACTGTAGTTGAGCGGTGTCGTTATCCTGCAGGAATTCATTCATAAGATGTGCACGATGGGGGCGCAAATTGTCGTCAATGAAGACTAATGCCTCGCCAATATGCTGCCGATATGGTCGCACTATCGGTCGGTGGATGGCATTCACGTATCGTACAGCCGTTACGACACCTTCCATGACCACCAGAGGCGTACAACGGCCCCACATAATGCCACCCCAAAACATCAGGGAACTTCCACCTTGCTGCACTCGCTGGACGGTGTGTCTAAGGCGCTCAGCCTGACCGGGTTGCCTCCAAACACGCCTCCGACGATTGTCTGGCTGAAGGCATATGCGACATTCATCGGTGAAGGGAACATGATGCCAATCCTGGGCGGCCCATTCGGCATTTTGTTGGGCCCATCTGTACCGCGCTGCGTGGTGTCGTGGTTGCATAGATGGACCTCGCCATGAACGTCGGGAGTGAAGTTGCGCATCATGCAGCCTACTGCGCACAGTTTGAGTCGTAACACGACGTCCTGTGGCTGCATGAAAAGCATTATTCAAGATGTTGGCGTTGCTGTCAGGGTTCCTCCGAGCCATAATCCGTAGGTAGCGGTCATCCACTGCAGTAGTAGCCCTTGGACGGCCTGAGCGAGGCATGTCATCGACAGTTCCTGTCTCTCTGTATCTCCTCCATTCCTCCACGTCCGAACAACATCGCTTTGATTCACTCCGAGACGCTTGGACACCTCCCTTGTTGAGAGACCTTCCTGGCACAAATTAATAATGCGGACGCGATCGAACCGCAGTATTGACCGTACAGACAACACGAGCTGGTGGAATGACTGGAACTGATCGGCTCTCCGGCCCCTCCGTCTAATAGGCGCTGCTCATGCATGATTGTTTATATCTTTGGGCGGGTTAGTGACATCTCAGAACAGTCCAAGGGACAACGTCTATCTGGGAACCAGGGCGCTGCAAAACTTTTTTGATGTGTGTAGAAGCAAGTTTGAAGAAAAATAAAGAAACGTTGATAGCTTTTGTCGATTTAAAAGAAGCGCTCTACAATATAAAATGGTGTAAGGTGTAGAAAATCTTAGAACTAAGAGGTCACAATAAGGCTGAAAGACGAAGAACGAAATGCTGGAATTAAGAAACCTGGAACTCCGAGCTACAGTCTTTCGGCACACCTATATATTGAAGAAGCCGTGACGGAAATAAAATAAACATTCAAGAGTGGAATGAAAATTCAAGATGGAAGGATATCAATGATAAGATTCGCTGATGAAATTGCTATCTTCTGTGAAAGTGAAGAATTTCAGGATCTGCTGAATGGAATGGACAGTCTTATGAGTACCGAAAATGGAGTGAGAGTAAATCGATGAAAGACGAAAGTAATGAGACATAGCGGAAATGAATACAGCGAAAAACTTAACATCAGGTTTGGTGATTACAAAGTAGATGAAATTAAGGAATTTGCTACCTAGGCAGCAAAATAATCTGCCACAGGTTGATCTTGGAAGATAAAAAAAAACAGTAGCATTGTCAAGGAGAGAATTCCTGGCCAAGAGAACTCTGCTAGTACCAAACATAGCCCTTAATTTGAGGAAGAAATGGCTGAGAATGTACGTTGGGAATACAGCATAGTATGGTATTGAGATATGGTTGTGAGAGATGGACTGTTGGAAAACAGAATGGGAAAAAATCAAAGCATTTCAGATGTAGTGTTTCGTTGGCTCTATTATTATTTGCTTTGTTTTATTATTACTCGCGTAACAACTAATATATGAAATAAAATATGTTACTACGAAAAGAGCCCCGAAATACCTTTTAGTGATGCTGTGCTGTGACTTTCTTTGGACCATTAATTTTCAACAAAACAAAATATATTATGTTCTTATTCTTCTGGATCTGGCTTTCTATTGAAGGAACATTTTTTCGTTACTGTAACTCACTATGAAGTTCAACATGTCTTCCTTACTTTATAGTTATTGAAAAGGTTAATGAAAATTACTTTGTTATCAATACTGATGTTACAGTACGCAATGATTGTTCAACACAAAAATTTTGCAGTGGCTTTTTGTTAACAGTAAAACACCAATAAGTACCACGACTAACACGAGAACATGAGACTATTATCGGAAAAAAAAGATGTTTTTACTCTAAGGTTTGCCAGACCAGAACTACGCACAGCAAGATTTCTTTTCTGCAATGTTAGCAATATATTATCAGCAGCCCACGTCAACCTGTAAAACACATCATAAAATCTGCTGCTCTGCTCTGCAATTCCGAAAGCTGAAAGAAATAATTTTACTTTACTATTACCTGCCCGCTTCTTTGCAGTATGATAGATTTCATTTAATGCAGTTTGAATGCGCCGCGGCAGCGGCTCGTTCGTTCGTAGCGCAGCTATGCACCACGAATAATATTTAAATAACTGAAAATGTCTTAAGGGGATGGGATAAAATACCAGGCAAGCTTATTACAAATCATAATGCAAGGTTTCACTAAGTAATTCTATTCAAAACATTTAAACAAATCAATTAATTACACACCTTTCCAAGGCTATGTCTAATGGCGTCCCTCTCACAATCTTGACAAAAGAATGCTACGCAAGCGTACAGTATAACGTCACAGGCTATCCTACTCACGTAACTCCAAGAAGACGACAGAGAAATTAATGTTCGTTTTTTACTATTTATACTAGTCACCTATTCTCATCTTTGTTTGATATTTAATAAGTATCGTCTGTGGCGGTTTCAGTACTCGCCGACACAGATATTATCTAAATAACAAAAAAAAACAGTACATAATTATATACAAGAACAAAACATGACACACAATGTTTTCTCTTTATTACATAATATGTCTTTTGCTAAGTGACGTTACAAGCCCGCATCTCGTGGTCGTGCGGTAGCGTTCTCGCTTCCTACGCCCGGGTTCCCGGGTTCGATTCCCGGCGGGGTCAGGGATTTTCTCTGCCTCGTGATGGCTGGGTGTTGTGTGATGTCCTTAGGTTAGTTAGGTTTAAGTAGTTCTAAGTTCTAGGGGACTGATGACCATAGATGTTAAGTCCCATAGTGCTCAGAGCCATTTTGACGTTACAAGTGCTACAGAAGAATATTGAAAATTAGGTGAACTGGTAAGATAAGAAATGAGGAGATTCTCCGCAGAATCGGCAATGAAATGAATATATGGAAAATCACGACAAGAAGAAGGGACATAATGGTAGAACATCTTTTAAGGCATCAGGTAATAACTCCCATGGTACCAGAGGGAGCTGTAGAGGTTTAAATCTGAAGTGAAAGACAGAAATTGGAATACATTCGGCAAATAACTGAGGACGTAGGTTGCAAGTGCTAATCTTAGATGAAAAAGTTAACGCAGGAGTGGTATTGAGAAATTCCTTGCGCGCCGCATTAAACCAGGATGGAAAAAAAGGTGAACCGATACCCTGAAAGCCGCGCGGGATTAGCCGAGGGGTCTCAGGCGCTGCAGTCATAGACTGTGCCGCTGGTCCCGGCGGAGATTCGAGTCCTCCCTCGGGCATGGGTGTGTGTGTTTGTCCTTAGGATAATTTAGGTTAAGTAGTGTGTAAGCTTAGGGACTGATGACCTTAGCAGTTGAGTCCCATAAGATTTCACACACATTTGAACATTTGATTTTGATACCCTGAAAGGAAGAGGTTAGCGCAGGACAGGAATTCGTGGTGACTGCATCATAACAGTCATAAGACTGATGACTAAAAAAAAAATTTAATCTGGCGATACACCTAAGAAGCAGGCTGCAGTTTCGAATGCTGTGTGTGGAAAGCAGCTCAGAGATGAAACAAAACCAAGTACATGTCAAAACTGGCTTACAGCACTCACACAGTTTAACAACCAGTTTAGCACTGAAAAATGAATTTTAAGGGAAGCTATAGCGTAGAAGAAAATGTAATTAGGGAAAATAGAAAAATTATAAAGTAGATTGAAGAAGCTATTTAGTAATGAACTGGGCTTGAGGAAGGGCAGTGATGTCGAGAATTATATACGAATGCAGAGGTCTTCTACAAACACCAGTTGGAAAAGATGCAGTAAAATAAATTAAATAAGTTATGTTCTACTTGTAGCAAACCAGATGATTGTAGTAAGTGAAGGTTATGGAGAAAGACAAGAAAAGCTTTATTGAGCAAGACACTAAATGGTGTCAAACATTAAGGAAGAAACAGAAGTTTCTATCAGGACCATACGAAAATCTAGCGTGGCTGTGCAAAAGTAGAAGCAGCTGGTACATTGTCGGAGACATCAGACACCAAAATATCCGCACTGTTAAACTGAGCTTCGTTATTTATTTATTTTATAGCACAATTTTCCGCTGTTGTAACTGCAAAGCTTGCAATAATAAATTCTACTATTAGGTAAAAGGTTGCATACTTTCCCTGTTACTAAATTACGTTGATGTTACCCTAATGAAAACCTCAATTCTTTTTTGCTTAATGACAGCGAATATAATTTATTTTACGATCCATTTAATGCAAGATTAATTCTAAAAATATGAAATACTTTTCATATTGGTCAGGCTGTTTGCCTAAATACGAGACTACATCAGGCTTTTGATGTAAAATCACAACATTTGCTAAACTAAAATCCTTGTCTAAAGTATTACAGCTAAGTGAAACATCAATTTCAAAACTAACAGCAGTGCAGATTAAATTAGGGCAAATAAATTGATGTTGATTAATTTAGAAAAATCTGTGACAAATTTCAGCAATCAGCCCTTGCCAACAAACTGTATAACATAACCAAACCGACATCTCCTACCAAAATTAAGACACGGCAGCATAGCACCTTAAGAACTGGACAGAAAGCCGCGGTAGCTGCGCGAACGAGGCAGCGCTCTACACGGAGTCAGACTTCCAGGAACACCCAGTCACAACGAAACTCCAGCTGCGACCACCACCAGTGACAAGGATCATGAGTATGTCGTTGTTGTTGTGGTCGTCAGTCCTGAGACTGGTTTGATGCAGCTCTCCATGCTACCCTATCCTGTGCAAGCTTCTTCATCTCCCAGTACCTACTGCAACCTACATCCTTCTGAATCTGCTTAGTGTATTCATCTCTTGGTCTCCCTCTACTATTTTTACCCCCCACGCTGCCCTCCAGTACTAAATTGGTGATCCCTTGATGCCCCAGAACATGTCCTACCAACCGGTCCCTTCTTCTAGTTAAGCTGTGCCACAAACTTCTCTTCTCCCCATTCCTATTCAATACCTCCTCATTAGTTATGTGATCTACCTATCTAATCTTCAGCATTTTTCTGTAGCACCACATTTCGAAAGCTTCTATTCTCTTCTTGTCCAAACTACTTATCGTCCATGTTTCACTTCCATACATGGCTACACTCCATGTGTGTATGTCATGTGAGTATGTCAACTGAACGAATTCTAGTGAGTTAAATCGAAATACTTGGATTTTTGTTGATTATTAATTTGTATGTTTACTTTTTGTTATCTCTTTCATTATTCATTTTATGCCGTTACTGTACCACGTTCCAAAGCGTTTCCATTGCGTAAATTTAATGAACTATGTAAAGCTCAGAAGGAAACAATAAAAGTTACTTGCAAAACTGAGCTCTACAACCATGACTCACTACCCTCACTCACATCTGTTTTGTTGCCAGTTCCTCTCTCATAACACTACGGGCTTATTCGAAGATATACGGCCTAATCGTGGCCTAGAAGCTGCTTTCAGAATGAATTCTATAAGAAATTATACGCAGTTTCGTCACGAGAGAGACCACATCCGTACAATTCAAGAAATCTTTATTTTCATAATCTTACTGGCATATATTATGAAACTTTCATGTAAAAGGTTTTGTAAACTGTGACACATTTCTTGAATTGTGGATGCAACTACTAGGTAGTGGCTACGCCACTTTTTTGAGGTTGCATTGCTTCCTGGAGTGCTAATCCAGCACGGCTGTCTGACCTAACAGGTTATTTCTCTATCACTTCCGCCATGTCATTACTAGCCGTTCGAATGGAATGTCTGACCGGCATGCCTGCGCGGTTCACAATGTCAGATCTTTGCTCAAATACTTGTTGGACTGAGAGTGCGTCCATTTTGCCAAATACCGTCGTTTTTCCGCTGGAATGCTTACAGCCTATGTAATTTATTCAAGGGGTCCGGTATAAACTCTTTTAGTTTATTTGAGATTTTATTATCTTTTTTTTCCCCTTATGCAAGAAGGCGCAACGAACATTTACCTCATCTTCTTCCGCACCTCGTTCCTAGTAGACGCAAAAGTCAATGATTTACACAGACTATGAATGCTTCCTAAGAGAAACACAGCGCAGTCTCGTAGTTAATGTATTTTGCTCTCAGGTCACTGAAAAGTAAACCTGCGGTTTTGATCGTCTTTGAATATATTGTAGTTCTGAGCAAAATAAGAGATACTTACTTTTTTAAAACGTGCTCATACGGCAGTTAAAGTGGTAAAAAAAACCCTTGAAAGAAACTGAGTTTAGTACTTCTGAACGAGTGCCGTTGAAACGGTAACGGACAAAAAAAAAAAAAACAAATAAAAGTTCTATGGTTCTTAAAGCATGTTATAATGGTACACCTCTAGTTGTCGAAGTGTTTTTTTTTCGAAAGCATAGTGAATTCACATTTTAAGACCAGAACAATTCTGCACTTCGTCATTATTGTACAGATTTACAGTACTGTACGAAAATTTCAGATGTAACATAATTAAATCTGAAAAGGTTAAAAAAGAAATGTAAAAAGAAAATACAAATAAAACACAAGATATTCTATATTTCGTAAAATTAAAAACTATATATATAGAATAATATATGTAGAATAGACATCTATATTTTTCTGGAAAAGACTTATTAAACAATCGAACATGACAAATAGGATTGAAGCAGACACATACTGGACACGCGTACAGCGATATAGAGATTTTTCTAGCTTATTTCTCACAAGTGCGTCATTGGAGTGCTATTTCATCATATATGATCGATTTTGATATTGAAGATCCCACGTATTTTGCTATTTGTCAAATGTCGAAATAGAAAACAAAATAGCAGGGGGACAGGGGGAGGGATTTCGAAAAAATTACTTTTTCAACAAATCTGGGTGCACAGTTGTAACATGCATTAAAAACAACAGAAATTTTGTTTAGAGATTTCTGAAATATCTGTTACCGTTTCAACCGTATTCATTCAGAAATACTAAACTCATTTTTTCAAAGGGTTGTAACCCCCTCCTTCCTAATCGTCCCACTGGATTGCGATTTAACTGACCGCGATCGCATATGCCTAATGAAATGTGAAGTATATCGTTGCCGAAGGAAAATAGCACCGGTTATTTGGAGGGAAGTGTTCAACAGATTCTAGTAATTTCCAAGAATGATTGTGTCTCGACGTCGTGGGGTCTAAACGGTACATATCGAACGTGCGATCCTAAATCGATCATGCGTTATTATCAATTACTTGTGATCGCCATTTTTATCTGTTTTCCGTCGTTCCCTTAGTTGCCCTAAGTTACACACCTCCGGGAATTAATGGAAAAAAGTGAATTGTTCCCGTAGCGTACACATCACATGGACTTTCACATGACGACAACACCGACGACGAGTAAGGTAAGTCATCTCCTTTGCAATTATAAGTATTTTTGTAACGCTCTTATTTTGTTGTTGCTGTAGTGACCACCGTAAACATACTCATAACGCCCGCCGCCAGAGTCGAGTGGTCGATTTAGGATCGCACGTTCTATATGCATCGTGATTTCGAGAGGCAATCATTCTTGGAAATTACCCAGATTCTTCTGAAGGAAGAATCTATTCTAAACTTCAGCTAAACACTGACGCTAATTTTAAAATGGGTGGAATATGTGCAATCGCTCACGAACCACACAGGAGGGAACGTACCACGTGATATTTACTACAAAAATTACTGATAATATAAAGAAAACACTGCTTAGTTAAAAAGGGGCTAATTAAACGATCGCCAGTCAGCTAGGGCAATGAACCGCAAGAATCTTAAGAAAGGTAATGGCAAAGAAATTTAGGCAAATAATCACTGGCGTGGCAACAGAGGATTGTCACGCTTTTCCACAGCACAAAAGTGCACGAGAAAATAAATGAATCAGACAGCACTGAGTTTGCCGTTACTTATTCTGAAATGCTAAATTTTGAAAGTAAAGTTACATGGAGTCACTGGTTAAATAATCGACTGGCTTAACTTAAACTTTGTTACGTAAAAAATAGCTTTCGGTAACCTCAGTGGAACTTAATCCACAAATTATAAAAAGGCAAGCAATTTGCTTTTGTTTATTGCAAGATTGAAGGAATTTACCTTAGGCAAATGAGCAACTGATTTTACTTTTAATATAACAACAATAAGATACATACCAAGCCAGCAGAAGTCAGTCGCTAAGCTAAATACAGAATAAATGAAATGTGCGCTCTTGTGCTGTATCTTTAGTTATTAGTTTTTCTAGAGAAATTTTACGTTACTTTAAGTGAATGAAGTTAATATTCAAAACTGCAAATTTGTTATGCCTCTGTTATGGAGTACAAGAATGAATAGTTGCTGAGACATAAAATTTAAACTGAAACTGGTAACTGGTAAACACACAAAACTGGCAATAAATACAATAGTTTATCAATTTTCATATTCATACGGCACTAGGAGACTGCATGGAAAGGAAAGCGACCCTGGCTGGTAATATAGTCATAGGAGAACGGTAACACAGGTGCTATACAAATTTTAACTACTGCAGGTTATTATTCAAATTAGTCACACTTTGTGAAAGAAATGTCCCTGGGCAATCTCTACGTAAGTTTATGATTTTTCACTTGACAGTCTTACGATGTTGTAGCTGTGCGAACGATGAAGATTGTAGCCGACGACAATGCTGAACTGCCGCTGGTGCTTCTCCCGCTGCTGGATGAGAACCCCGAGTCATCTCCAGAACCAAGGATAATTATGGGGTAGGCAATAGTTGGAACTGCAGATTCCTCCGCCCGTCCACTCCTACCATGCTCTCAATACCCACTGGTTAGCGAACTAGGGGCGCCTACAATGGCACGATCATAGGTGCTCGCCGCGGCTGCGGGAGCGCCCAACCAAACACTTCCGCACTCTTTCACGATTCAAGCTGCTCTGCTTCTTCTCCGCTCGCAACGCGACAGAGACTCAACATACACAAAGGTAAACAACGGCACGGCTACTGCCGTTTCGTCGTTGCTATGGATACATTTAAATAAAGTTCCCTTGGCTATTATCCAGCAATATACAATATTTTTAGTATAATTACAATCAATTATAACCAGTCAGAAATAAATACACTAATACACTCCTGGAAATTGAAATAAGAACACCGTGAATTCATTGTCCCAGGAAGGGGAAACTTTATTGACACATTCCTGGGGTCAGATACATCACATGATCACACTGACAGAACCACAGACACATAGACACAGGCAACAGAGCATGCACAATGTCGGCACTAGTACAGTGTATATCCACCTTTCGCAGCAATGCAGGCTGCTATTCTCCCATGGAGACGATCGTAGAGATGCTGGATGTAGTCCTGTGGAACGGCTCGCCATGCCATTTCCACCTGGCGCCTCAGTTGGACCAGCGTTCGTGCTGGACGTGCAGACCACGTGAGACGACGCTTCATCCAGTCCCAAACATGCTCAATGGGGGACAGATCCGGAGATCTTGCTGGCCAGGGTAGTTGACTTACACCTTCTAGAGCACGTTGGGTGACACGGGATACATGTGGACGTGCATTGTCCTGTTGGAACAGCAAGTTCCCTTGCCGGTCTAGGAATGGTAGAACGATGGGTTCGATGACGGTTTGGATGTACCGTGCACTATTCAGTGTCCCCTCGACGATCACCAGTGGTGTACGGCCAGTGTAGGAGATCGCTCCTCACACCATGATGCCGGGTGTTGGCCCTGTGTGCCTCGGTCGTATGCAGTCCTGATTGTGGCGCTCACCTGCATGGCGCCAAACACGCATACGACCATCATTGGCACCAAGGCAGAAGCGACTCTCATCGCTGAAGACGACACGTCTCCATTCGTCCCTCCATTCACGCCTGTCGCGACACCACTGGAGGCGGGCTGCACGATGTTGGGGCGTGAGCGGAAGACGGCCTAACGGTGTGCGGGACCGTAGTCCAGCTTCATGGAGACGGTTGCGAATGGTCCTCGCCGTTATCCCAGGAGCAACAGTGTCCCTAATTTGCTGGGAAGTGGCGGTGCGGTCCCCTACGGCACTGCGTCGGATCCTACGGTCTTGGCGTGCATCCGTGCGTCGCTGCGGTCCGGTCCCAGGTCGACGGGCACGTGCACCTTCCGCCGACCACTGGCGACAACATCGATGTACTGTGGAGACCTCACGCCCCACGTGTTGAGCAATTCGGCGGTACGTCCACCCGGCCTCCCGCATGCCCACTATACGCCCTCGCTCAAAGTCCGTCAACTGCACATACGGTTCACGTCCACACTGTCGCGGTATGCTACCAGTGTTAGACTGCGATGGAGCTCCGTATGCCACGGCAAACTGGCTGACACTGACGGCGGCGGTGCACAAATGCTGCGCAGCTAGCGCCATTCGACGGCCAACACCGCGGTTCCTGGTGTGTCCGCTGTGCCGTGCGTGTGATCATTGCTTGTACAGCCCTCTCGCAGTGTCCGGAGCAAGTATGGTGGGTCTGACACACTGGTGTCAATGTGTTCTTTTTTCCATTTCCAGCAGTGTACATCGATTAAGTATTAAATATAGTTTCTGTAATAAAGCTTACAGATTCAGAATCGGAAGTACAGTACAAGTTATCAAGCGATGTTAAAAGGCGAAAAATTTTGAATGGTGCAGAAGTTATATTATCTGTATTTTCGGTGTTACAGGGTGTCTCGCCCCCTTAACGGTAGTATGGGCAGGCTTAAAAATATACGTGTCTCTTGTTTTGTTCAATACTACAACATATTCGAAGCCGACCGAAATCGAAGCATATCCCTAGCTTAGGTTTACTTGCGAGTGACCTGGAGAAGAAATAAGTAATCAGTGATTCAGTTCTTCCGTTAAACAAAATGGTTCAAATGGCTGCGAGCACTATGGGACTTAACGTCTGAGGTCATCAGTTCCCTAGAACTTAGAACTACTTAAACCTAACTAACCTAAGGACATCACACACATCCATGCCCGAGGCAGGATTCGAACCTGCGACCGTAGCGGTCACGCGGTTCAGACTCAAACGCCTAGAACCGCAAGGCCACACCGGCCGGCTCCGTTAAACAAACAGCCCTTAATTCAGTCTTAATCGCTGTCAACACCAACGTGAAGTTCGTACAAGGAACGCGCAATGCAACAACATATTACGGTTTAGATACCTGCCATCTGACATCAACTGCGAAGAGAAGGGAGGTGAAAGACAGCAACAGTACCGAACAAGGTAATATACCGTACTGCCAGATGGTATCAAAACGAATATTAATACACTACTGGCCATTAAAATTGCTACACCACGAAGATGACGTGCTACAGACGCGAAATTTAACCGCCAGGAAGGAGATGCTGTGATATGCAAATGATAAGCTTTTCAGAGCATTCACACAAGGTTGGCGCCGGTGGCGACAGCTACAACGTGCTGACATGAGGAAAGTTTCCAATCGAGTTCTTAATCACAAACAGCAGTTACCCGGCGTTGCCTGGTGAAACGTTGTCGTGATGCCTCGTGTAAGGTGGAGAAATGCGTACCACCACGTTTCCGACTTTGATAAAGGTCGGATTGTAGCCTATCGCGATTGCGGTTTATCGTATCGCGACATTTCTGCACGCGATGGTTGAGATCCAATGACTGTTAGCAGAATATGGAATCGGTGGGTTCAGGAGGGTAATACGGAACGTTTTGCTAGATCCCAACGGCCTCGTATCACTAGCAGTCGAGATGACAGGCATCTTATCCGCATGGATGTAACGGATCATGCAGCCACGTCTCGATCCCTAAGTCAACAGATGGGGACGTTTGCAAGACAACAACCATCTGCACGGACAGTTCGACGACGTTTGCAGCAGCATGGACTATCAGCTCGGAGACCATGGCTGCTGTTCCCCTTGACACTACATCACTAACAGGAGCGCCTGCGATGGTGTACTCAACGACGAACCTGGGTGCACGGGTGGCAAAACGTCATTTTTTCTGATGAATCCATGTTCTGTTCACAGCATCCTGATAGTCGCATCCGTGTTTAGCGACATCGCGGTGAACGCACATTGGAAGCGTGTATTCGTCATCGCCATGCTGGCGTATCACCCGGTGTGATGGTATGGTGTGTCATTGGTTACACGTCTCGGTCACCTCTTGTTCGCATTGACGGCACTTTGAACAGTGGACGTTACATTTCAGACGTGTTACGACACGTGGCTCTACCCTTCATTCGATCCATGTGAAACCCTACATTTCAGCAGGATAATGCACGACCGCATGTTGCAGGTCCTGTACGGGTCTTTCTGGATACAGAAAATGTTCGACTGCTGCCCTGGCCAGCACATTTTCCAGATCTCTAACCAATTGAAAACGTCTGTCAATGGTGGCCGAGCAACTGGCTCGTCACAATACGCCAGTCACTACTCTGTGGTATCGTGTTGAAGCTGCATGGGCAGCTGTACCTGTACACGCTATCCAAGCTCTGTTTGACTCAATGCCCAGGTGTATCAAGGCCGTTATTACGGCCAGAGGTGGTTATTCTCGGTACTGATTTCTCAGGATCTATGCACCGAAATTGCGTGAAAGTGTAATCACATGTCAGTTCTAGTATATTTGTGCAATGAATACCCGTTATCATCTGCATTTTTTCTTGGTATAGCAATTTTAGTGGCCGGCAGTGTATAAGAGAATGTCGTGAGAGTAAGTGCGAAACTATTTCTATCTAAATTAGTCTTCCACTCTGGAGTGGATCATGTGCTGTTTTGATACTTCCAGGTAGATAAATGTTATGTGGCTTTCGGAGGAAATACCCTTAACGACTGAGTTATCCAGGCATGACACATCACTCGCTGTAGTGGTGGAAGTGAAGCTGTGAGAACGGTTCTCGGGTGGTGCACGGATATCTCAGTTAGTGCTGACGCTACTCGGAAGAAGTGAAAGTCAGCAGCGCAACACGGTGAACGCAAGTTTAATGACCGTCTGTGTCACCCAGTAAGCCAACAGCGTTGAGTCAGTGGTAACAACGGTTCCTGAGAGATCACCGAAGCGCTGTTGGGGCTGCCTAGCACTTGTATGTGTGACCATCCGGGCCTGGCGAGGCTGTTAGCAAACGCGGTGCGCTCAGCCCTTATTAGGCCAGCTGATGAGGTACTTGACTGAGAAGTAGCGGTTCCGGTCACGAAAACTGGCAACGCCAGGAGAGCGGTGCATTGACCACAGTCCCCTCCATATTGCATTCTGTGACACCTATGGGCTGTGAATGACACAGATGTCGGCCGGTACCGTTGGTTCTTCAAGTCCTGTTCGCACATAGTTTGTTTTATGTCACCCTGTAAGTGTTATCCACTATATGTTCAAATCATTAAATTAGTTGAAAATTAGAAGACGAGCTCTGTTTGTATGAGAACGGGAGCGTCACTACTCTAAAAGAGAAGTCCCAAGGCCGGCAGGAGTGGTCGTGCGGTTCCAGGCGCTACGTCTGGAACCGGGCTACCGCTACGGTCGCAGGTTCGAATCCTGCCTCGGGCATGGATGTGTATGATGTCCTTAGGTCAGTTAGGTTTAAGTAGTTCTAAGTTCTAGGGGACTGATGACCTCAGAAGTTAAGTCCCATAGTGCTCAGAGCCATTTGAGCCAGTTCTTCCTCAGTTCTTGAGGAAGAGGAGCCTTGCTTGTTTCAGAAGACGAGATTTCTTTCCCTTATAGAAAGACCCTCTGGTTTTTAGAAGAGAAGCCTTTTCACGATTAGAAGAAAAGTCTTGTCTGATTTACGAGTGTAGCTTTGCTGATTTCAGAAGAGGAGAATGACTGGTTTTAAAAGGGGAAACTCGCTTACCTTACGAAGACGTGCCGTCTTTATTTTTAGAAGAAGAAGTAATGTTCAATTTAATAGAAGTTTGTTTGTTCTCGGAGATTTATTTTAATGAGCGTCGTTGTCTTAAAAGATTTATCTTTAGCGTCCTAGAGCAGAAGCCTTATTTGTTTCAGACGACCTGTCTTCAGTACTCCAGACGGGGGGCTTTGATCTAGAAGAAGAGTCTTGCTTATTTTACACGAAGAAGAAAACGTCATCTGTTAGACGTAAGAAGCCTTGTTTGTTTTAGAAGAGGCCGAATTTTCATTTCAGAATATGAGTATCGTTTGATTTTAGAAGAGGAGTCTAGTTTGTTTCGAAAAAGGAGAGTTGTCTCATGAAAAGGGAGACTTTTTTGCTTTAGGAGTTTTGTTTGCAGTTTGCTTTCGAAGGTGAGTCCTGTTTGTGTTCGAAGACGTATCATGTTTGTGTTTTGATAAGGAGTCTTGTTTGACGCTTCGCAGAGGAATCGTGGCTGTTACGTTACGTTAAAAGAGAGTATCACATGTTCTCCCAAAACAAAACGTGAAAGACGATAGCCTAAGGATCTAGCCACTGGTGGTATTTGAGTGAAAAAGGACTGAATGTAAGGAAAGATGGAAGGCAATAAATAAATAAATAATAAAAATAAATAAAAAATATGGCAGTACGAACATGGGGATTCGCACACTGTTTTAAACTGTCAGGGAGCTACTGCATTACAATTAAATTTTGAAAGATGCCTAGTACGAGTGGTAACATTATAAACAAATCTGTTTCGCTTAATCACTAGGAGTGGAAGGAATGATTTTAACTAAAAACTTTTTCGCCCTCCCGTTCGCGTGTGCTTCACATAAGATACATAATTCTGACTCGGGTGAAACATCGGTCGCCGACCGGGGTGGCCGTGCAGTTCTAGGCGCTACAGTCTGGAACCGAGCGACCGTTACGGTCGCAGGTTCCAAGCCTGCCTCGGGCATGGATGTGTGTGATGTCCTTAGGTTAGTTAGGTTTGATTAGCTCTAAGTTCTAGGCGACTGATGACCTCAGAAGTTAAGTCGTATAGTGCTCAGAGCCATTTGAACCATTTGAAACCGGTCAAAAAGGAGCCTAACACAAAATGTCCGATAATGCGCAAGAGATAATTGTTTGAAAGCCTGGTGTTCAACAGTCGACGAGTTTATAGGATTTCCAGAAAGTAAATACTTTTTACTAATTCCGCGCACAATTCTTCAAATTAATAAATAGCTTCCATTAAATGTAATAAACTGAAAGTTCACAAATTCTCTCACAACGTTTCGAAAAGTCAAGAAAACGATGATTTGCTAGAGTAACACAACTTCCCTGTGTGAACCGAAAACATTTGTAATGCTAATGCACCCTGTAATTCCGTAGCCACTTTTGTTTAACTCAGGTCCAGTTAATAACAATTCCATCAAATAATCTGGCCTGGGGCAATCAATAACATTACGTCAGTCAGATACTGATACAATTCAGATACTGACTGACGTGTATACTGTTTAAATCAAACCATCTTTTAACTGCAATGTCCTCCGGATGTTCCTTGCCTACCGGATCCCTGTCACGTTGCTGTCACGGTCGACGCTGCTTGCGACCAGGTTGTACAGTCGCCGGCGAGTCGGATTACTGCGTGCTGGCCCGTAACTTTTCTCCAAACGTATCAATTGGTGATCCACTTCCATAACCGTACGTATACTTTAACGTACAGAATTAACATTTTTCTCCAACGTAAGAATACTGGAACGTACGGTAAAGCTAGATGACGAAAAGCAAAGTGACACAGGGAACAAGAGCTTGTATCTTAGGAGAATGCCGACCAAGACGTCTTAGAGGAAGGGCTGGGGAAAATTATTGACGTCTTTTATTACCAAGTACTCTTTAAAACAATTTATTAACCAGCAACACAAGGCTCAACTAGAAAAACGCATCAAAGATTAAACTTGAACTTTCACCCTTATAAAACGCTTTAAGTGTGTGACACCAGAAGCGAGACAAGTTAGGTTTCCTTTAAAGTTGTCTCAAAGAAATTACAATTCATCAAAACATGGAATATTAATAATTTAAATCGAAAACTGAAAACTGCAGTAAAGTACTGGAGCGGCCCCTGCGTCAGGTCAGGGCACAACCTGCAGACGGCACAACAGACCCCCAGACGCATACATCGCGACCCAGACCCGCCGGCGACAAGAAGCCGAGAGAGGAGAGGTGGTCCACTACAACAGATACAACACAGGTCTCTTAAGCAGTGAACAGGTTAAACAAAACCAAAGTGTTTGCACTGGCTCTAAAAGAAATCCAACAGCTAATATTAAGTAAAGATTTAAAAAAATGTTGCAAATGGATCTGAGCACTACGGGACTTAACTTCTGAGGTCATCAGTCCCCTAGAACCTAGAACTACTTAAACCTAAAGAACCTAAGGACATCACACACTCCCATGCCCCAGGCAGGATTCGAACCTGCGACCGTAGCAGTTAAGATTAAAGCACCACTGAATGTTAACTAGTCTCGTGATGCTAGTTAAGATTAAGATGTTCAGTAGAGATACTCACTAAAAGCTGGAATTGCTACCAGCGAAGGATTAAAATTACTGGTCCCGGCGGAGATAGAGTCCTCCTTCCGGCATGGGTGTGTGTGTTTGTGCTTAGGATAAATGGTTCAAATGGCTCTGAGCACTATGGGACCTAACTGCTGTGGTCATCAGTCCCCTAGAACTTAGAACTATTTAAACCTAACTAACCTAAGGACATGACACACATCCATGCCCGAGACAGGATTCGAACCTGCGACCGTAGCGGTCACGTGGTTCCAGACAGTAGCGCCTAGAACCGCACGGCCACTCTGGCCGGCCCTAAGGATAATTTAGGTTAAGTAGTGTGTAAGCTTAGGGACTGATGACCTTGTAGCTAAGTCCCATAAGATTTAAAAAAAAATTAAAATTACCAGTATCCTAAAAGTGGAACCAACATTATCACAATCTTAATAAATACAGAAGCAGCCTTCAAACTAGCACCCACAACCCATGGTACACCAACAGCCTATTATTAGGTTCTCAAGAACTTCAGTTACCCTCATGGAATTGTTTTTACCACAGTTTACACACAATTTAACAGATGAAAGCGTCATTTAAGCTTCACGTTAAAAAATATTTCACTTATTTTTCTTAAAGACTGTTGTGATATCTAAGTAGAAGGAGAAAATTAAAAAATAAAGCTGATCTCTTTTCTAAAGACTAGAATATTGAAAAGATATGACTTAGAATGATGCACAGGTAGGTCTTAAAATTAAATCACCAAAACAACAGGCTGAACTTTTCTTAAAACTGGGGCACAATTTTTTTTAAACATTTATTCCAAACATAAGCCAATATCCGCACGGGAGAAAATTGAGTACGTGCCCCAAACCCTTTCAGAATCACGTTAAATGAAAATGGGGGAGCGTAACACAAGAAATTGAAAAACCAAGCGGAAGGCCAGAGCCAGCCTGCTTCAAACACAACCAACATCAGGCAATGGAGACAAGTCTCTGGAGAACATACAAATAACGCTCACCGTAAACATAAGGAAAAAGAACCGGGGTCTATGCTCGACCACGGAGAAGGTGTGACTCGGTGACTCGCAAAATTCTGTGGTGAATGCGTTCTGGCCGTCTAATGCAGAACCGAACAGACCGGTTGGCTTCGTCGAATCGCGCCAAATCCTCTGGTAATAAATAACCAGGGATATTGAGCGAGCAAGTGCAGTCAGCGCAGGACTAGACTGGTCTAGCACAATACGTCAATAGCCGCACAGCTCTACACGGAGAACGCCGACCGCAAACGGTCACACCAGGATAACCGTGCGCTGGAACTGCTGACCATTTGACACCATCCACCATAACCGCCCCATTCCGACTGCCCCCTTCCTTTCCGCACAACTCTCTTTTTCTCTTCCACCAGCTAGAAAACCAAAGACCCTCTAAAAGAGGCAAAGACAGTGCTCCACACGCCGGTCGCGAGCTACCGAACACGGCGCTCGGCTCATAAAAATTTTTCAAGAGAACGGCAAAGATAAGAATGCACGTCAGTGAGGTGACAGGTATGTATTGCCAGTCTTACAATACTCAAGTACTGCAACAAAGTTTCATCCCCAACTTGTAGCTTTAACTCCATCGTTCAGCTTCTATTGTTCCACGTCGCCCTACGTTTATTACTTTGCAAGAGGAAATAAAAGAGACGCAATATACTCTGAATTTACAGAGATAAAATCTGTGAGATTTTAATACGCTAGGGGAATGCAAAGGCCGTCCGCGTCCCACCAGAGAGTGAAGCCGCAGTGGCAGGCATCGCACCCGACTCAGGACGGCCAGTGGTCGTCGCTGGTCGGTTCACCGCGCGGCGGAGCTGTGTTCGCCGGCCACAGAACACGGCAGTAATTTGCCCGGCGCGATCGGATAAAGCCGCAACACTTCCTCGGGCACCCACGTAACGAGAGCATTTCCCGCGGTGTGACGGCGTGGAGGCGGGGTGCACGCTGGCTCACACCGCCTCCCTCGTGTGTCGCCCACGCCAGCATCGGGGGCGCAGTATGTCGGCGAACATCGGAGCCTTGTTATCTAACGTCGAAGCCGATGCTCTGTCGCCGTAGCGAACACTTTTTCTTGACGTACGAATGACATTTGTTTCTTACAACACGTGAACCTGCGGGGTCAAAGCACTCACTGGAGGCGGAAGATACACTCAGGTGACAAAATTCACGGGATATTCCTAATATCGTGGCAGACGTCCTCTTGCCCGGCGTAGTGCAGGAAGTCGATGTGTCATCGACTCAAAAGTCGCTGGAAGTCCCGTGCAGGAATACTGAGCCATGCTACCAATGTAGTCATCCACAACTGCGACGTGTTGGCTTTGCTGACGTCTCGATTATGTCCATAAATATTTACTATCAAAAACACTCTTGATCACAAATTATTTATTCCGGTGACCGTGATTTACCACCAGAAGGATGTTCTTACTCATCGGCGTGAAGATTCTAACATTCTGCGTGGTGTCTGTTTGTTCTAAGTCGTGTCTCCCTACCACTTTCGCACAACGACGCTCTGAGCGTGTTTTTTGCGGAATTGACTAGTTTGAACCTGGGACCTGTTGCTGGTAAGGAGACGCCAGACCACACATGACATGTAGAATTCAGAAGATGGTGGTGGTGGCTGTTGGGATGTTTGAGGGGGACTAAACAGCTAAGGTCATCTGTCCCCCAAGTTCAGAAGAGTTCAGTGAGACTAGCGATGATATAATCAAATACTTAATGATTTCAGCGTCAGCTCCACTGCACTCTCTGTAAAAGAATCTTAATACTAACTAAATTTAGTGGAAGGGGTACAAGGCTTTCCTATTTTTAGTTCGCTGGTAAAATAACGTCGAAAATTCAGTTAAATTTACCATTGAAATTTTTATTCTACTCACAAAACATTGTTTATAAATTGTACTACTGATAAAAGGAAATATTTTAATACAGGATGATAAAAACCAACTGCATTCAACAAAACTGTGAACGAATATTCCCTGAATGGATTTCTACAATAGATCGAAGGATGACCTATGCCATATCACATCTATAATTTAGGTTTAAATTAAGTTTCATAAAAGAGAAAACTATCAAAATGGTGTACAGTGACCATGAATTATCTTTAATTACTTATTTAACTTGTCGTAAATTACAGTGGCTGATGTGGCTTCTCAATAATTATATAACAGAAAAATCATTGCATTTCAAATTTTAACTTCAAGTAAAAAATGTGAATACCACGAAGTTTAATTGACGATCGACACTAGTATTACGTAAAAAGGGGATGTAACAAATGAGACTTCTGCAGTTCTGAGTGAAGCCTTATGCGGCATTGCGTGTGTTCATTACCTTGTTGGTGGTTAGGCAGCGTTAGGGGTGGCTGGCGGCGCAGCTCCACACACCTCGCTGTCTCTGTAGCAACTCTCTCGAACTTATCCTTACTACTGTTAACCGAAGTTGGTTTAAGAAAAAGGGATCTGGCTGTGTTTTCAACTGACCAATCAGCGTCTCAGTGTTAACCTTAATCTTCACCTACAAAAATTCTGTCTATCCAATGAGAAATGTTATACTTTTCGTGGTGGGGCAATGTTTTTAATGTTTGCTATGTAACAGAGACGCGTATAGTCTCACGCTAAAACTTGCAGCTGGTGTGGCCCTTTTAGTGTTATCGTATGATCTATACTGTTCTTCTGCAGGGCTCTATCTTTTAACATGGGCTGGGGGATGGACCTCTTGGCGGTCAGCCGCCAATGCCCTTATTGTAGGGCCTTCTAGCCTACACGGCTCTGCCCTCGGCTTCTGTTCTCGTTTCTCTCCACGGAACTGCATCTGTTTTACAGTGGGTAGGTTTGACATGCATTTAGATGTTCTTGTGTTAGTCTGTGGTATTCCATTTGCGCACTCATTGAACGTATTACTTTGGTTAATTTAATGTCAGGATTTATTCAGAGCTGTTACATATTGCCGGATTTGCTATCATGTCAGGGTTTTCATGGAAGGTGTTGGATTTGCCTGACACCTTACAAGATGACCACGGTTGTGGTCGAAACCGAAAACCGGAATAAATAATTTGTGATCAACACCGTTTTTGATAGTAAATATTTGAAATAAGATTGATCACTGTATACTCCCGCAATGTATTCAAAAGTAATGTCCATAAATGTTCGATGGGATTCATGCCTGGCAATTTGTGAGGCAATAGCATTCACTCGAACTGTCTAGGATATTTTTCAAACAAATCGCGATCAACTGTGACCCAGTGACATGATGCACTGCCATCCACAAAAATTCAATTTTAGTCTGGGACCATGAAATCCATGAATGGCTGCAAATAATTTCCAGGTAGTCGATGAAAACCATTTCCAGTCAGTGACTGTTGAGTTGAGCCAGAGAACCCAGTCCATTTGATGTAAACACATCCACACTATTATGAAGCCACCATCAGCTTGCAAAGTGCCTTGTTGACAGCTTGGGTCCAGGGCTTCGTGTGATCTGTATCACACTCGATTCCTACCATCAGCTCTTACCTATTCAATTCGGGACGCATCTGACCAGGCCACGGTTTTGCAGTCGCCTATGAGTCCAAAGTTACAGTCACGATTCCAGTGGAGGCACTGCATGCCATGTTGTGCTGCTATCAAAGGCACTCGCGTCGGCCATCTGCTGGCATAGCCCACTAACGCCAAATGTCGCCGTACTGTCCTGACGGATAAGCCTGTCGTACGTCCCACATTGATTTCTGTGGTTGTTTCGCGTAGTGTTGCCTTTCTCTTAGTACTGACAAAGCTAGCGAACGCCACTGCTCTCGGCCGTTTAGTGAAGGCCCTCGGCTACTGCGTTGTCCGTGGTGAGCGATAACGTCTGAAATTTCGTCTTCTGGCGTACTCTTGACGCCGTGGATCTCGGAATGCTGAATTTCCTAACGATATTCGAATACCTATTCGTCTAGGTCTAGCTACCACTCAGAGCTCAAAGTCTGTTAATCACGTCGGAAACTTTGTCACATAGATCACCTGAGTGCAATGACAGCTCCGCCAATGCACTGCCCTTTTATGTCTTGTGCACGTGATACCATAGTCACTTGCATATGTGCATATTTCTGTCGCACGACTTTGGCCAACTCAGTGTAAATCAGGAAAGTAAAAGATTGTACCACTATTTTTAGGCGGTCAAGATGTAACTGGCACTTTATTTTTCTCCTCGTCTAAGACATTAATAGTTTCCATCTTTTCCCTGCACCCATATCTCCTATTTCGAATTAAGGACAGTTTAATACCGGTTCTGTCTATGTAGGTTTAAATGTACTAACTTTACTCAAACTAGGTCTACTACTGATGCCGATGGTGACTAAGTGTGTAAGGAAACCAAACAGCTAAGTTAATCAGTCTTCCATTCAGCCCTCAGCACAGATGCAGTGTACCCAATTCTCTACGTACAGAGTAAACTATGTGTGCGTATGTAAGAAAGTTTCTTAAATGTTTCCGTAGCGTGTACCCGAGGCGGAACGTGGGAACCAGCCTGGTATACAGCAATTGGAGCCTGATAAAGTGCCTAAAAACCACTTCCCGCATGGCCGGATCATCGATCTCTCGTAGTTGATCTGCAGTTCGAACTCGATCCGGGGCCGGCATACCTTCCCGTCCTGGAAGCGGTCGCGTTAACATACGTCAGTGAACCTCTACTGAACAATAAGGAAGCAGGCTCATCCAACAGGTTTAAATAGACTCCTAACTTCTGAGATATTGTTGCTGCGTATTTAAAAGCCATTAATAGCCTCTGTGCGTCATGACATCGTATTGAAACATGCGTCGAATGTGCCCCTTACTACCTTCCAAGCTAATCTGCGTCCTACAGTAAAACGTCATAACCTAACATTGTGCAAGAACATAGTAGGAACGTAGTGTCTGCGAGTCTGTGGTGCTAAGAAACATTGCTGTGCGTTATGAGTCACAAGTTTACGCCTGGTAAGAGGCAGCTGTGAGTCCAAAAAAGCTGAACAATGCCAATGAAAAAAATTCCTCACTGAAGCACCAAAGTAATTCCAGTTTTTACTGAGGCATTTGAGAACTGATCCCAAAGTGCTGAAAAAATGTCAGCAAACTGGAAAGTGGAACGACACGAGCCTATGCAAAAGGTTCGAAGCAGTAAAGTGATAGTTGGTATTTGGGTTTGTAAGGATACAACGGGGACCTGTATGTTCATTAATGTTGCCTCTCCGTAGCTACGTCACTAGTCCTTTAGCTAAAAAATGGTCGTGATAGGACTGTATCTCTCAATAAATAAAAAAGAGAATTCCAGTAGTTCTCTTTAAATGTTCACACGAAATCACTTGGCATATTTATTTACGGGCTTTGATTGCTATCACTAAAGTCTAGGTCTCTTTACAGTTCAGAAATGTTTTTGCAGGTCTCTTGTGCTCACTTTTGACAGCTAGCTTTAAATTTCTGCCAAAAGATTAGAATAATGAATTACTTGTCTCATAAAGTAATTTTTCGTATAACAGATTAACAAATTATCTACAAGGCACAGGAATGATGACGATAGTTCGTTAAAGCACAGGGACATATTTACGAAAATTGCTTTTTAAATCTATCACTGATTCTAATAGTCACCGTTCATATCCTCGAATAATCCTGAGGCTAATACAAACAACAACACTAGAGGTCACAGTGTAAAGAATACTGAAATCTCAGAGCAAGAGTTAACTTCTAGGAAAACGAGAAGCGTAATTACGGAAGTGTGGGCGTTTCGTCCTTATATAATCGCGCGCTAGAATATTGTGTGATTTTGGTTATCTTACTATTATTTGAAATTTCCCTAGATCAAATTATTCATTTTAAATAGAAGTAATAATGACTGTTTGATGTTGTTGATCAAATCACCGATAACAGTAGTAGCTATTGAAATATATAGAACCAAACTGTGCTTACATTATAGGAATTCCTGACTTTTAGGTATAGCATCCATATTGATTATTAAAATATGGATACTAAAAATACGCAATCCTTAATAAATTATGGCAATTACATATTTGTTATTGGTGTTGTTGGATTCAGAAAATTTAGCCCGTCAATAGTTTGTTAACACAGTCCAGAAATTTATAGTGGTTTGGTCACAATATAAGCTTAAAGTTTCGGCTGGTTGATTAATTATATGGCTACGAAGTCTTTCGTGACGATTAATTATATGTCCTGAATTAATTAGATTTGAGCTGAAATAAACATGTCTTGGAAATGAGCAAAAATTGTTCTACAGTTGACAGATAATCTACTTTTCCGAATCTATTTCTTAGCTTACTGGATTTTCATGGATGCCTTCTAGATAGCAAACCGTGAAATACAATAACTTGTGCAATATGCTATTTCCAGAAAAGCTAATTAATACAAAACGTTCAGAACAGTGAATTGCATGATCTGAATAAACAGATTTCACAGGAGAAATTAATTTACATTAGTTCGTAATTCATGTAATGTGTGCTCAGTAATGGATTCTATCGTCAAAATTTTTGGGAAGAATAACAGCAAGAAAAGAAAAGAAAAAAAAGCTAGTATAGATCCAAGCCATTTTAATTAGGAATATGAAAGACAAAGTAAGACGGCGGGGGCCAAAGCTGCTTTGTCACAGGTTGAAAAAGTGTTTTGAAGAACACACATTCATGCTTAAAGCAGACTCCATCAATGCTGCACTCCTCCCTTTACTGTGATGGCTTATTTTTAAAGGAGAAAGTGAAATGTCAGAGAAGATGACATCACGTTGGCAGCAAGAAAAGCCATGCGTATAGTTATAAAATTTAGAATTTATGCACTGAGCTTTAAGCAATTTTCCTGCTGCATGGACTGATTTCGTAAGGAATTACTGCTTTCTTTAACCATGTGAATGCGATTCGGGCCCAGAAGCCGTCACTGGAAAGCGGCGAGTTTGGTGACACAAGACAATGTTATTGTTAACTATTAATGCAAGGAAACAGTTTGCATAATAACAGTGATTAGAAACTGACTTCGTTAAAAAAAAAATGTAGACTGCAGATGTGGCACCACATCGTTGCGTCCACCTGTTCCACATTGCACCTACGCCATGCGACCAGCTTGCAGCTGACACCCAAATTTGTGCATCTGAAGATGGGACTATAATTCTCCCTAAACTGGTCGGTTTGCAATCAAACAGTCGGAAATGAAGCGAATGTTATCAATCTCATTGTATTTATATGTAAACCTATTTATAATGGCATGGTATCATAGATCCTCTTGAAAATGAACCATGTTGGAAACTAGAAATGGAAAAATGAAATAATGTACGAAACTAAATTGCACCTCTAGTGGAGTACGCCTATAAAGAAATCATTTTACAAAATTTATTGAAGCTGCAGAACAGCATTTACAAAACATGTTCAACTCATTTCTTCCTTGTCCCATTCTTTCATCATTTTCCTTTTTTACAGGGAAGAATTGCTTCACATTTTTTATTACGTAGGCCTTCTTCCAATGTTTAGTCATTCCTGGATTATTTATGTTATCTGTACGATCTTCAACACACTATCAATCGCACTTTTTCCCATTCTCTCGCCTTGCCTCTTGATTAAATAATTCATCTAAAAGAATTTAGTATTTTATCTATCTTCTGTATTTTATCGATCGTCTGTATTTCTGTTTGTTGAAATGATCAGAAACCAGCGGTACGAAAGAAATTTTATTCCTTCACCGGTTTCAAGCACCTAGCGCCCATCTTCAGAAGAATAAATATGGAACATAAATGTGTGGCGATTGGGCCAGTCTGAAACATTCCCTTAGAAAAATTAGTGAATTACTGTGCTGATAAACCTCTTACGTTATTTGATTTTCAAACAGCTGAGCAGAACTGAACGTACTCAGACATTTCTCTCTTTACTTACTCTGATCAACACTAAACTGACACACAATATTTTTAGCGCAACGCAATCTGACTTTCAATAATCCCTACAAAAGAATGGCCGTGACTAACAGTAACCTTAACCTTTCATGAAGCACTTACCTCACAAAAATCTTCGTTACTTGAACTACTGCAATACAGCGAGCGCCAATACTGCCTGCTAAATAAAAGATTCTAACTACTGAAGGCACTAACTACTGATAGGCGTAGTTAGCAAATGGAAGATTTTGATAGAGAACAAACAATGTATTTCCCTTAATAATATTCATAAGTCATCATATATATATATATATATATATATATATATATATATATATATAAGTTCATGATATACGGTATTACAAATTTACTCTTTCTGATGGAAACACGTCCAGATCGTCCGCTGTCAAAATTCCGCCATCTCTCTTCCCACATCCACCACTGCTGGCGGCTCACCTTCAACTGCGCAACGCTGCGCGCTGTTCACATCCAACTGCCCAACACTACAATAGTGAATATTTCAACAATGCCAACCATCCACAGACTGCACACAGCACAGTCAGTGATTTTCATACAGAGCGCTACGTGGCGTTAACAACATAAAAACCTAAACAGCCTACTTACAAGTCATTCACGTAAAAGAACTGTGCCATTTATTATGTTGATGGAGCTGCGACAAAATGTCAGGTATGTAGTTTCCCGTCTCTTTCTTCACTTCACAGTGGGTAGGAAGTGGGAATCGAAGCAAACTCGCTCTGTGGTGTGCGGGATCCTGTAGCAAAGGCAGCAATGCCAGGACCAGATATTTGGGCACGTTGTTTTTTTCACTCTCGCGAGCAGCTAATGGCATTCTGTCGCTGTGTGCTCTGCTCCACTCTCCAACCGCCGGCCCCCTCCCCCCACCCCAACTTCGTGAGGCTGGTAATCCATCATCTGTTACCACACGCTCCGGCGGGTCGGCGTTTGGTCGGGCCGCTGCGGTACCTGCCGTGGCCACGGAACGCTGCACTTAGCGACTGCATCTCCCTGGTCGAACTGACGTTTTTACAGGTCATCTGTCTGCTAATGGAAAGGCTTCAGCTACTCTCGGTGAGGGATGAAAGGTCTCTGCAGAACTCTTTGACTCTTTGTTGCCTTTTTGCGCAGAAACCGCAAAGCCTGCGGTGTCTACTCTCCCAACCCAACCTGCAGACATTAACGCGTCCACCACTGTGAAATAAATAATCATTGCTTTTGAATAATCACTGCTTTTCTGTTGGAAGGAGTAAAAACAGAAACTTAAAGTAGAGTTATTATCATGTAATTCATAGACGACTAGCCTTTCCTTTTAACAGAAGAATATAGTTTCTGTTTATAATATAAGGGGCGATCAGGAAGGTTTCCTTTGAGGTCGTTGCTGAAGCCTACATACCAGGCATCACCCAGAGTTCTCTATTAGGTCTCATACTGAAGACAGTTATCGAGAATCTCAGTACCGACCTCTGTGCGCTAACAATTTGGGCTCAGGACATAGGGTCAAAGCTCAGTCCATCCAAAACCCAGGTGGTAGTGGTTGGTCTTTCTGGACTCATTAGGCCGAGTTATCGGGAATTATTATCATGTAATTCATAGACGACTAGCCTTTCCTTTTAACAGAAGAATATAGTTTCTGTTTATAATATAAGGGGCGATCAGGAAGGTTGCCTTTGAGGGCGTTGCTGAAGCCTACATACCAGGCATCACCCAGTGTTCTCTATTAGGTCTCATACTGAAGACAGTTATCGAGAATCTCAGTACCGACCTCTGTGCACTAACAATATGGGCTCAGGACATAGGGTCAAAGCTCAGTCCATCCAAAACCCAGGTGGTAGTGGTTGGTCTTTCTGGACTCATTAGGCCGAGTTATCGGGAATCCCTACCATCTTTAACCCTACATTTCACAAATATGAATTTCTCTCCGTCAACAAAGAGTCTAGGAGTAATAACAGATGAAAATATAAATTGGACGAGCACTTAACTTCAGTGTGCAGGAAGGCATCACCATCTCTCCATGCCCTACAAAAACATAAAAAATTTTAACCTCTTGACCTGAATAAGACTCCTGTACGAACATTTCTATTTTCAGTTGTTGAATACAGGGATATTACCTTGCAAGGCCTTCCTCGAAAAATCTTCTGAAAGTAGCTCTTTCGACTCTGATCAGATTTCACCATCATATGCACAGTTGTCCTGGCTGTGTGCAGAGAAGCGCCGACATTTCCATGCCCTCCGCCTTTTTTTTGCTGTCTTATCCGCGTAAATTTCCCCTTCATCTCTCCTCGAGCTTAACGCTCTTATCTGAAAAACTAGGCAGAAACACCCGTTCCCATCAGAGCAAAATCCTTTCTGTCTTTCTCCGTTGTTCACCCACTTTCTCGAAGTCCTTCTCAGTAGCAGGAACCTAGCTCTGGAATTATCTCCCTCATTATGTTAGAGAACTGAAAAAGCCCTCCAGCTTCAGAAGACAGCTAATGAAGTACGTATCAGACCAAGAATAATCATAACGATTATCCCTGTACACACTCCTTACTCTTGTACATCCTACTTTCCAACCAAGTATTCTTAGCTGGAGCAGTCTCCTTTAATTTCCTTTCCCTAGAGCTCGCTGTATCAAAAAACATCTATTTTGTACACCCACATATTCTTTTTGTAACTGCCACTATCATTATTGTTATTATTATTACTGTTACTGTTATCATTATTAGTGGATGCAGCAAGCACTCCAGTATTAAATATACAGGGCGATTGTAAAGTCACTATACATTTCAGTGATATAATAAGTTCAAAAATGGTTCAAATGGCTCTGAGCACTATGGGTCTTAACATCTGTGGTCATCAGTCCCCTAAACCTTAGAACTACTTAAACCTAACTAACCTAAGGACATCACATACATTGATGCCCGAGGCAGGATTCGAACCTACGACCGTAGCGGTCACACCGGCCGGCTTATGGTAGGTCACTAAACATTTCAGTGATATAGTAAGTCACTGTACGTTTCAGTGATATAGTAACGGAATATTTGTTTCTTGCAGGTACTACGACAGAATGCTAACCAAAGAAGAACGAATCGCTGTTGTGTCTGCTCGTCCTCGTGGAATGACGTATGAACAGGTGCGGACAGACTTTGGCTGTCGATTCCGGAAAACAGGCCCCACCAGGCTTGCTATCAAGACCCTAGTCAATGAGATCCAGCGTACTGGTAGTGCTGCGGATGAAGAACGTCCAGGGAGGCCGGCCATAGCGCCAGACAGCGCGCAAAGTGTGCAGGGTGCGATCACACGTAGCCCTTCCGCATCTACCAGGAGACTCAGTAGGGAGCTTGATATTCCTCAGACCACTGTATGGAGAGTTCTTCGTTACAAGCTGCACAAACGTGCCTACCATATCCAGGTCGTACATAAGCTTGAAGCTACATACTGTGGAAAATGATAATTTGAAGCAAAATGTCTTGTTCAGTGATGAAGCTACATTTCATACCTGTGTACTTGCGAACAGACACAACTGCAGGAACTGGACAGACCAGCAACCATGTGTGCTGCAGGAGTGGCAACGGGATTCAGCAAAAGTGAACGTGTGGTTAGGGATAACGAGGTCAACAGTGTAGGGGCCCTTCTTCTTTGCAGAACAAACCGTTACTGGAACCACATACCTAGGTATGTTGGAACAGTTGTTGGAGCCCCGGTTGATCTCTGATGGGATTATGGATACTGTTGTTTTAGAATAGGATGGTGCACCACCCCATTTTGCCCTCGTTGTTCGGGATTATCTGAATCAAGCATTTCCCGACAGATGGACTGGTCGTGCCTCTCCACGGATGTGGGCACACCGCTCTCCTGACTTGACACCCGTGGACTTTTTTGCATGGAGGTTTATCAAGTGTAAAGTATGCAAGGTTAAGATCCGCAGCACTGAAAACTTAACACAGCGGATTCGAGCCGCGGCTGCTGAAATTACACCAGATATGCTTGGGCAGGTTTTTCGGTCTACAGTGGAGGGCTGGGGGGGTGTGCCTAGACATGCAACGTGGTCACATTGAAATGTACTGAAATTATGTCCTATTGTAACATAAGTTGCAGTGCCATTACATATTGGATGATAAAATTTCTTTAAGTACGAAAGGTATAGTGACTTTAGAATCAACCTGTATTAGTTCATTATATTACTTACTTATATTGTCGCTACAGATACTCAAATAATTTCAGTACTATTTGTCCTATTAAAATGATTACTTCTTAGGTAACTGGTCCGATGTAAGAAGGGGTCTGATGGGCTTGATCAGATGAGGTTAAATAAATAAAAATAAATAGACAAATATATGTAACATAGCGCGACACCAATGCGGCTATATAAGCACCGACATGTAGACGAAGGGTAAATGTCACATTCGCGTAAATCCGACGGGCGTGCGGTAAATGTGGAAGCCTGAACTATGGCGACGTTATTACCAGATGTGTCCGACACAGCCTAAGTGCTGTTATTCTCTTCTTGACTTCTTAATGCGAAACACTGGTAGACGTCTATCGGGAAATGTAGAATGTGTATGGGGCAATAGTTCTGTCGAAAACCACTGTTGTGGAATGGCGCGCCAAGTTACTGAAAATGCACGTCGCCATGTCGCAAATGTCGTAACGCAAGTTACGTCATGTGGGAGACACTCGAGCACCCGCCCTACAGTTCTGATTTCTTCTGTGTAATTATCACGCCTTCGGCCCCTTAAAAGAGGTCTCGCTTGAATCGTCGACGATTCCTGTCGGACGAGTTTGTGCAGCAGGCAGTTACAGACTTCTTCATGCAACAGGACACTGCGTTTTACCAAAACTGGTATCTTCATTATGATGCGTCTGTGGGATGATTGCCTCATTTGGTGTTGTTGTTGTGGTCTTCAGTCCTGAGACTGGTTTGATGCAGCTCTCCATGCTACTCTATCCTGTGCAAGCTTCTTCATCTCCCAGTACCTACTGCAACCTACATCCTTCTGAATCTGCTTAGTGTATTCATCTCTTGGTCTCCCTCTACGATTTTTACCCTCCACGCTGCCCTCCAATGCTAAATTTGTGATCCCTTGATGCCTCAAAACATGTCCTACCAACCGATCCCTTCTTCTAGTCAAGTTGTGCCACAAACTTCTCTTCTCCCCAATCCTATTCAATACCTCCTCATTAGTTACGTGATCTATCCACCTTATCTTCAGCATTCTTCTGTAGCACCACATTTCGAAAGCTATTGCCTCATTATGAGTAATGAGGTAATAATAATAATAATTGCCTCATTACTCACAGCGATTTTGCCTGAATGGCACACCGATTATAGACTGTATGGTCTTCTTAAGGAAACTTTTTGTTCGTTCGATATAATATCATTAGAAATGGAATGACTTTAAATGAAATGAAACGATCGATGGCATTGTTGGCCGGGAGGCCCCAGGCGGGGGATTTCGGTCGCCGTATTGCAAGTCCTTTTTAGTTGACGCCAGTTCGGTGACTTGCGAGTCAATGATGGTGAAATGATGATGGACACACAACACCCAGTCATCTCGAACCCGGGCCGCCGTGAGCGGGAAGCGAGAGCGCTACCGCTAGACCACGAGCTGTGTGCATCACTTTAAATAATATGGGCTGACTGAGACATATCCTCGCAATTATCAGTGCTCTATGAACCACTTTGGAACCGAGGAAAAGTGGTGGAACCAAAAGAGTCGTTTTAAAAAGAGCTTCGTGCATAAATCTGAGGTCTTTTACTCATCAGTGTAAGTGAATGAAAAATTCTACATTCTTGCGTAAGTGCGTAGTATATGTGAACAAGCCAGCGAGGGAGGCGGCAGACTGGTTAAAACTAAAGGCACATATCTGAGAGGAGTCAGGTTTAAGTCGGGGGCTGGCCATTCTGAATTACTTTTTTCATGGTTTCCACACATTAGGTCATTGCCGGGAAGATACCATTAACAACAGCTTCGTCAGTTTCCTTCCCGATTCTACTAGTTCTGCGCCGTCAATAGCCACAGCACCGATGTGATATTTTGTATCAGATTTACTTCCATCCATATCAAAGGATTAGTGAACACATAGCAGTACCACGCATGATGTGCTACAGGGGCATAGCACTGAGAAGCCTTTGTGACAGTACAGGCACAGCTGTTTTACGGAGCTGTCGGATTTCCAGAAATCCATGTAATACAAAAGGAAAAGGATAATAATTGAAAAAATGGTTCAAATGGCTCTGAACACTGTGGGACTTAACTTCTGAGGTCATCAGTCCCCTAGAACTTAGAACTACTTAAACCTAACTAACTTAAGGACATCACACACATCCATGCCCCAGGCAGGATTAGAACCTTTGACCGTAGCTGTCGCGCGGTTCCAGACTGTAGCGCCTAGAACTGCTCGGACACTCCGGCTGGCGATAATAATTGACAAATCGTGTATGGCACTATAATAATCAATGATAAACTCAGATATTGGGTGTTAAAGGCAGCATATTCAGAAAACAACAGAAAAAACGAATGTCTTTTGCTTCTAACTTGGTGGACTGAAGCGTAGATTTACAAATTTCTCCTTACCCAAATGGTCGTGTAACTTTAAAGTAACTTAATTTCGTTAGTTCACATAACTGAATCGATTTTTAATATTTCCCTGTTTAATTTTGTTAAATTTTTGGCTCTGTGAACAATACTGTAAGTACAGTACTTCGGACAGAGACTGTGAGAAAGTATCAGAAGCACTATCAGACTGTCCGCTGGCTACGCTTTTATCTATGCGAAGGTAACTTCATTGACCAGTCGTAAAGAAATGTAGAAAGACATGGACAAAATTTGCTTTTCGCTAATAAATGTTCGTTCTCTTTAAATGCCGAGAAATGGAAGACAAGTCTATTCGAAAGAGAGAACCCGACGCTCTCCTATTTCACAATTAGTGGCAAACTTATGGATCAGGTTGTCTACGTATTTACGGGTAATACTCAAAAGCAATATGAAATGGGATGAACACGTAATTTAGTATTACGGTATGCGAACGAGAGATTAAGATCTGTTGGAAGGATTCTTACAAAATACAGTGCCTCTGTAAACGAAATGGCTTGCAACCCGCTAATTTTCCAGCGTTCTTAGTCTTTATTAATTAGGAATCAAAGCGGAAGATGGACGAATTCACACACGTGCTGCTAGGATCGTAAAAAGTCGAAATAGGCCAAAGAGAGCGTAGTATAAATGCCTGGAGAACTTAAATGGACATCTTTCTTTTTTTTTTAAAAAAAACGGTGTTTTTGAGAAAGCCTATTGCGACAATTTAAATAACTTGTGTGCGGGGAAGGCTATGCGACCGTCATATTGTTTCAAAGATATACTTCGCCAAAGCCCCTGGGAAATGCCATATTGCATTTTGTTAAGATCTTATTTGCTGTGTTTTATATTACGACGACATTCTAAGTAATGTGCTATGAATACACGCTGTTGCGAAGCTCTGTCACATTAAGAATCTCTCGAAAATGTTCAATTGTTGCAACTAAATGTCAGATAATATGTTATCGGCATTTAAACCTTGCAGGTGATGTGTGACACAGGTTAAAGTCACAATTTATGCATGATCACTGTGTCGTGTAGTGGTTACAGAAGTGGAGGTGCCAATTCGAAAACTCTAATTCGCTTCCTGTCGTCAGCAAAAGTTTTATTATTCATATTCGCGTTTCTGAAAGATTCTGGGACTTTTCTGATTAATATAACAGACGTATCTTGCCTAACATTCGATGTTATGTACATGTAAGAGTGCTCTCTGAAGAGTGAGTTGTCACTGTCAGTAATATTTATAAATTTAGCAAGAAACACGGAAATGCGAGTGTAGCCGGCTGATGAAACCATGGTTGCAATTGGCGGCACAAGTTAATAGCTGTAGGCGGTTGATGAAACCATGGTTGCAAGTGGCAGCACAAGTTAACAACTGTAGTCGGCTGATGAAACTATGGTTGCAAGTGGCGGCACAAGTTAACAGACGTAGCTGGCTGATGAAACCATGGTTGCAAGTGGCAGCACAAGTTAACAACTATAGTCGGCTGATGAAACTATGGTTGCAAGTGGTGGCACAAGTTAACAGCTGAACCCGGCTGTTAACTTGTGCCACCACTTGCAACCGTGGTTTTATCATCCTGTGATTACTGTCTGTCTTTTTTACAATGATTTTTATTCTTGACCCATGGAACACAATACATGTCATTTGACAAGAGCACTGTTAATGAAATTTTAAAGTTGTTATGTGATTTCATCTACCTTTTACCATTCTGATGAAGATGGTCTTAGAACTATCGAAATCAGGTTATTGTCTTTTTTTTTTAATATTTGTGTGCAACTGGTTGTCTGATTATTACATGTTATATACTCGTAGAAAAATTGCCAACGACCTTGCCGCAGTGGTAACACCGGTTCCCGTCAGATAACCGAAGTTAAGCCCTGTCGGGCTTGGATGGGTGACCATCACCGCGCGACCGCTCCGGTCGCAGGTTCGAATCCTGCCTCGGGCAAGGATGTGTGTGATGTCCGTAGGTTAGTTAGGTTTCAGTAGTTCTAGGGGACTGATGACCTCAGAAGTTGAGTCCCATAGTGCTCAGAGCCATTTGAACCATTTGGGTGACCATCCGGTCTGCCGAGCGCTGTTGGCAAGCGGGGTGCACTCAGCCCTTGTGAAGCAGACTGGGGAGCTACATGAGTGAGAAGTAGCGGCTACGGTCTCGGAAACTGACATACGGCCGGGAGAGCGGTGTGCTGACCGCGTGCCCCTCCATATCCGCATCCGGTGACGCCTGTATATCTGAGGATGACACGGCGGCCGGTCGGTACCGCTGGGTCCACGAGGGCCTGTGGACGGAGTTTAAAAAATATAGAAAAAATAATGATACATCGTATAGCACTTCACAGTGGTTTACAGAGTGTGGATGTAGGAGCAGAGTTAGATGTACGGCAGGTAAGGCGTTCATCTGGAGAAGGCCACGTTCCGCATGGCAAGCAATGTTCGCTCTTCATTTCACGCACTTATACTGATTAGCGCTATCCATCTGATATGTAGTAAACTGTACTGCATGTAGTGGAAAAACTGAGCTCAGCTTGTTGGGGTCGCTTGTTGGAAATTCCAGCCATTCTCCTTGGCATTCAACTCGATAGCAGCTGATACTTGCATCGCGGCCGTATGGCAGTACCGGAACTCACACGAAACGGCAGAATTTGCATGCTCAGCGTGCGGACATGTGTTCCTCCCCCGTTCCCTCGCGAAAGGTCGACTGCAGTGTCGGTTGCTGCTAGCTGGTGTCGACCTCCCCGGGAACGGTGGAGTCTCAGGCCGCGGCTGCTGCTGCGGCCTTCGTCATAACGTTCCGGCGCTCAAGGCGAGTGTTTGACACTTGCGCGGAATGCGCGCCGCGCGCCCTCACTCCGTCAGGAATGGAGAGAGGCGGCCGGAAGTGAAAGTGTGGCGCAGAACGGCCAACGCGCCGTGTGATTAGGCCGGCGAGAGCGCCGCGCTCAAACAAGGGCGCCCGCACACGCTGTCAGCGAAGCCGCTTTCCCACGGGCTGACGTCGAAGTGTTGGGTGGTCGGACCAGCAGAATCATGGAAGCAAATCATCGGTAATATCTATCGAAAACTGAGCTGTATAGCTTATAATTTCATAATCGATTATCGATTCATTCTAGATTTCGACACCTGGCAGCGACCAGGTTGACGCTAACTTAAATTCGCGATACACAAATTCTATTTATTTTCGGAACATAAGACATATTTATACCAACAGAGAACTGTCGCTAATTGCTTACTGATCCCTTAGATAGCATATAATGCTTTTGAAATTATATTTTATGATCCTTATAAGAACTTCATGCTTTGAATGCTGAAACAATTTTAAATTACAACCTCACACACTGTGGTGACAAAAATCACGGGATAACGGTATGCACATGTTTGCATGGCGATAGTATCGAGTACACAAGGCAGTGAACTGGCGGAGCTGTCATTTGCACTCAGGTGATTCGTGTGAAAAATTTTCCAATGTCATTACGGCCGCGAGACGGAAGTTAGCAGACTTTGAAAGCGAAACGGTAGTTTGGAGCTAGACGCGTGGGACATTCCATATCGGAAATCGTTACGGATGTAAATATTCCAAGAACCACAGAGTCAAGAATGTGCCGAGAATACCAAAATTTTTCGCATTGTCTCTCACAATACACAACGCACTGGTCGACGGCCTTCACTTAACGGGCCGAGAGTAGTGGCGTTCGAGTAGAGTTGTCAGTGCTAACAGACAAGCAACACTGGGCGAATTAACCGCAGAAATCAATATGGGACGTACGACGAAAGTGTTGGTTAGGACAGTGTGGCGAAAGTTTGGCATTAACAGGCTATGGTTGCAGACAAATGACGCGAGTACCATAGCTAACAGCACGACGTCGTCTGCAGCATCTCTCCACGGCTCGTGACCATATCGGCTGGACACTCTAGACGACTGTACAGTTTTTTCACAATCACATTTAATTAGAATAACATAGCGCTTGACAAAAAAAGAGGCACACAGAAGTGGAGGATAGAACAAAATGAAACTTCACCGGTTAAGAGCGTATGTAACGTTATTTCACTGATTTGGATATGGTGCCAAATTTCCGAAGAACTTGGCGGTATGAGTCCACTCACCATTGTGACGTTGCAGCTTCTCTGGGCTTGACGCATACACTGATTCGGTATCATAAAGTCGTTGTGTCTCTCCTGAGGTAATCTGGCCCACAACTATTGTAAGTCATCCTCGAGATCCAGATGCTGGCACTAGGACGGAGGTGACGTCCTAGCTGGCCCCAACCATGTTCTATTGGGAACAAACCTAGGAGCGTTGCTTGCGACGGGAGTACCTCACCACCACAGAGACATTTCATATAGCTATGTGTAGAGGAGCAACGTCGTGTTGAAAAATGGCGCCACGATGTTGTCGTTTCACAAGAAACACGTGAGGATGCTGAATGTCCGTGACATGCCGCTGTACCCTCAGAGTTATGTCAATCACTACCAGCTGTGACTTGTAATCATACCCGCCCACAGCGTGACGTCGGGACTAATACTGCTGTTACTTTCCAAAATACTGGAAGAGTGGCACATCTCCCCAGATCGTCCCCCTACTGGCCGACGATGGTAACCCCGGTGTAGTGCAGGTCCGTGATTCATTGCTGAATACAACGGAATGCCATTCATCAGTAGTCCTTCCTTCCCGGTCATGACACCACTCCAAACGCAACCGTTAGTGTTACAATTTTAACGATAATCTACGCTTTGGATGGTAACTCCCGACCAATGGTGCGGGATGACACAGAAGTTTGCTGGAAGTCGTTGCTTGTTCTCGGACGACAGATGCAGATGTGGATACGATGCTTGGTGCACAATACGGTAATCATACCTACTAGTGGTCAGACGTTGTCGATCGGACCTTTGTTGACTGCTAGGCCTGCTATCACGTTCCCATCCAGTAAAATATCACACCACTCTCACATTCGAATGCCCCACAAATCTGGATATTGCACTATTAGACGAACCAGCGGAATGGAGACCCACACTCAGGCTCATTTTAAAGACGGTCAGGTGCTGATAACGCTAACTCAGACGAGTATGAGTCATTTCCATGTTCTTAACAGTGACAACGCTACATCTGACGTTATCCACGCCTCTTACACCGGTTGGTCAGAAACTGTCTAAAGAGCTTGTAAGGATGTCCCAGCTTAGGCTGCGGTGAGACGTAATTGTTAGCTAAAAAAACTTTCATTAGCTTAGATCAATAAAATATTTCTTTATTTAAGACAACGGGTTTCGACAGATTTAGCTATTATCTTCAGGTCTTAAAAATCTTTTGCTTTGAAACATACACATTTTACGTTGACTCTCAAGCCAAGTTGTCATGTGTGTGAAAATCAGCACGTTATAAAAGGTTAGTCATAACTAAAATAATACATTACAACTTGATGTGATGTTCAGCGTAGAATGAACATGTTTCACAACAAAAGACCTGAAGACAAGTGAAGGTTAGTAGAGATTCGTGCGGCTGTGAAAAGATCTATAAAACCTGGTAGTCAAGGGAAGGCAGGATTCGGTTACGATTGTGGACGAGGCCGTAATCAGTTACTATTGGTTGCCATTTATTTATGCTAAACTAGTAACTCCTGACTCAACAATAAATAAAATAGCACACGTTATTAATAAAAGAATAAACAACTGTGCAATTAATAGTGTTTTCAGTGAGCTACAATTTAGCACCATTAAATACAGATACAACAGATAATGTTTTAAAAACAAGCCACTGTGATCTGGGTAGAAGGGCTTACACTCCAGGAATGGCAATATATTAAGAATTGTTTAAAACTCGCTGCAACTTACAAATTACAGATATTGAAACATTAAAGTCAAGTCGCCACAAACACAGGAGAAGGCATTAGACGCCAGGAATGGCATTAAATAACGTTTTAAGGCTTACTGCTAAAATACAAATACCAAATCAGAATTCTAAGGCAAATGACCACTACCACGGCTGAAGGCCTTACACGCCAGGACGGCAATAATATAAAAAATTTAGAAACCTGCTGTAAAACAGCAAATACAATAGCAAAGGTTAATTAAAAAAACAAGCAACTGATTAACAAACGGGTGAAATAAGAGTATGTAAACTTTGTAACACAAGGGGCACAAACAGTGCGCCAGGTATCAACCTCTGAGAAGCTCCGGCAACAAACACCTTCGCGAGCAATGTGATAGGCAGCCAAGAGTTGCATTCACTTCACAAGATGGTAACTCAGACTAGTGGCTGTCTAACGAATGACTAATGATAATGTTGCTGAAGCTACCTGACGTCCGCCGGCCGGTGTGGCCGTGCGGTTCTAGGCGCATCAGTCTGGAACCGCGTGACCGCTACGGTCGCAGGTTTGAATCCTGCCTCGGGCATGGATGTGTGTGATGTCCTTAGGTTAGCTAGGTATAAGTAGTTCTAAGTTCTAGGGGACTGATGACCACAGATGTTAAGTCCCATAGCGCTCAGAGCCTACCTGACGTCCGATAACCAAATGGAACGATGGAACAACACGCCAAAGCCGGAACCGGCGGTCTGCACTACGTCCAGAGTACTGTGTTTAGAGGGCCGGGAACAAGAAAGGAACCACTACCACCAGAGTAAGAAGTCGAGGAAAGCTAATCAGATCCGCCTTCCACAAGCTCTCCACTCGCTGCTCTTCGCCTCGGCGACACTATGAGCAACAACACGATAATGGAACGATGGAACAACACGCCAAAGCCGGAACCGGCGGTCTGCACTACGTCCAGAGTACTGTGTTTAGAGGGCCGGGAACAAGAAAGGAACCACTACCACCAGAGTAAGAAGTCGAGGAAAGCTAATCAGATCCGCCTTCCACAAGCTCTCCACTCGCTGCTCTTCGCCTCGGCGACACTATGAGCAACAACACGAATCCAAGTCACTGGAGATTCGCAAGATATCACAATGGTGGAGGTTTCTCTACTTGGACAGAAATGCACTCATCTTAAGGCACCCTCGTGACCACAGACCTTCCATCGGGCAGTCCATGCGTGCTACCAGCGGTCCCGGCGTGTTCTCGCACTGCGCGGACCTGGTTCCTCCTGAGTCCCCAACCGAACTGGCCCGCTCACACGCCCCAAACATAGGGCAACAGTTACTACATATCGATAACCGCCGCTGCTGCTACTAGCGGACAGGTAACGCTTGCTAAACCGAGTGGCGTCAGTCAACACGAGAAGAAGACAAACAACCGCAACCATGCCAACCAAACGATACCGTCTGGCCTCCAATAGAGGGCGGAAACCTACAAACAGCATCAACGCGAGCCGCAGCACGGCTCAATCTATGCGCGGAGCGTATGACTACCACCGTCACACCTTAAGCAAAAATGTGACAGAGAATCCGGAACAATTCTGGTCTTATGTAAAATCACTGTGCGGGACTAAGGCTTCCATTCACTCCCTTGTTCACCAGTCTGATGTGGCACTTGAAGATACCAAAACGACAGCTGAAGTTTTAAATTTCACTTTCAAGAAATCGTTCACACAGGAGAATAGTACAAACATACCGCCATTTGACCATCGGACAGACTTCCGTATGGATGAAATAGTAGTGAACATCCCTGGCGTAGAGAAACAACTGAAAAATTTGAAAGCAAATAAATCATCAGGTCCGTTTGGAATCCCAGTTAGATTTTACAAAGAGTGTTCTACCTCTTTGGCCCCTTACCTTGTCTACACTTTTAGTGAATCTCCCGCGGAGCACAAAGTCCCAAGATACTGAAAAAAAAGCGCAGGTAACAACTATATATAAGAAGGGCATAGGAACGGATCCCCAAAATTACAGAATATCCCTAATTTCGGTTTACTGCAGAATCCTTGAACATAGTCTCGGTTCGAATATAATAAGCTTTCTTGAGACTGAGAAGCAGCATGGGTTTAGAAAGCATCTCTGGTGCGAAACTCAGCTTGTCCTTGTCATGTGATATACTGAGAACAACGGAAGAAAGGCTACAGGCATATTCCATATTTCTAGATCTTCGTAAAGCATTTGACATGGTACCCGCTCGCAGGCTGTTAACGAAGGTATGAGCATATGGAGTAAATTCACAGCTATGTGAGTGGCTCCAAGACTTCTTAAGTAAGAGAACCCAGTATGTTGCCCTCGGTGGCAAGTGTTCATCAGAGACAAGGGTATCGTCGGGAGTGTCCCAGGGAAGTGTGATAGGATCGCTGTTGTTCTCTATGTACTCGAACGATTTGGCGGACACGGTGGTCAGCAATCTGCTGTTGCTTGCTGATAATGCCATGGTGTACGGTAAGGTATCGAAGTTGACTGACTGTACGAAGCTACAACACGACTTAGATCAAATTTCTTGTTGGTACTAGCTGTAGATGGAGGAAGATCGAACCTGAAATGTTCGAATGTAGTATCACCACTGACCTGCTTGACACAGTCAAGTCGTTTAGATATCTGGGTGTAACGTTGCAAAGCGATATGAAATGGAACGAGCATGTAGTAAAGGCGAATGGTCGCCTTCGGTTCATTGGGAGAATTTTAGGAAAGGGTGGTTCACCTGTGAGGGACACCGCATACATAACGCTGGTGCGACCTACTCTTGAGTACTGCTCAAATGTTTGGGATCCGTACCAGGTCTGATCAAAGGAACACATTGAAGCAGTTCAGAGGAGGGCTGCTAGATTCGTTACCGGTAGGTTCGAACAACACGTGAGTCTTACCGAAATGCTCCGGGAACGCCAATGTGAATTCCTGGAGGGAAGGCGTCGTTCTTCTCGAGAAATGCTGTTGAGAAAATTTAGAGAACCGGCTTCTGAAGCAGGCCACCGAACATTTCTACTGCAGCCAACGTACATTGCGCGTAATGATCACGAAGATATGAGAAATTGGGCTCATACGAGACGTATAGAAAATAGTTTTTCCCTCGCTCTATTTTCGATTGAAACAGGAAAGGGAATGAGTAATAATGGTACAGGGTACCCTCCGCCATGCACCGTACGGTGGCTTGCGGAGTATCTATGTAGATTCTGCGCAGATACAGACGACTGTTAAGTCTGTCGAAACTAAATAAAGAAATATTTTATGCGACGTAGGGTGATGACGCTTTTTAGCAAATAAAACAGATCACTACTTCAGTACTCTCAAAATGAGAAAATTCAATCAAATAACTGTTAAGGAAAAAAATTAGATACGTTGCGCCGCTTCCGAGTTAATTAGCACTGAAGTTAGCCAAACGGGGTGGTGCTTGCACAAGTTCAAGCGGCCCACCAGATACAATTTATCATTGCTTAAATGGCAGCGCACGAGACTGCTCACCCTTTGGCCCGGTTTCGGTCCTTACTATAATCCCGTTTCCAATTTTTGTATTGCTATCTTTTTCGGTTTTAGAAAACCAAACGAAAAGCGCGTTTGGCGACATTGTTTCTGGTCGGCAGTTTGAATTTGTGCGCGTAACGTCCTGATTGGCAAACTTCAGTGCTAATGAACTCGGCGCAGCGTACCGATTTTTTTTCCTTAACATTTATTTCCCCACGCATCCTACCCTGAAACACCCTTACAAGCTTTTCAGACTCTTTCCGACCACCCAGTATACCTCACCATGCCTTTTAACAGTACTAAGCCCGAACAAAACTATCGCTCTCTGGTTGCCCTTCTACCCGTCACAGAGAATGGCATTTCTAATAATTTACATATCCGCCGATAGTGTGCACGTGCACGAGTTTACGTTGATATTCGACCACGTCCTCTGCGTGCTTTGTCTGTCAGGCAGTATAATCCTCAGTAACCGATGATTTTCATTACACCTGCTTTGCAAGTTTATAAAGCTGCTGAAGCTTTGTAGAAGAAATTCCAGATAAGTGAAAGTAGTTTGTCGGGGAGTGTACGTAGCTTTAACAGTTCTACCGGGGGTGGAGGGGATGGGGGTAGGATGACCTGGGTACAGTTCTGGGGGCCGTTTCCTGTCAGTCACGGTCGAAACTAACAGCAACAAATGCGTTCTGCTTGCATTGTAAGATGTAGCGCAGGCTCTAAACCAGGGGCGTCCAACCCACGGTCCGCGGGCTGCATGCAACCCAAACCAGTTATCAGCACGGCGTAAGACACGATCAGCGAAGAAAAATTCATAAAATTCCATTTATGTGAACTTACGATAAAATCAATATATCTCAAACTCGCGCCACATGATGAAGCTCTGCCTGCCGAAGTGGCCGAGCGGTTCTAGGCCCTACAGTTTGGAACCACGCGACCGCTACGGTCGCAGGTTCGAATCCTGCCTCGGGCATGGATGTGTGTGATGTCCTTAGATTAGTTAGGTTTAAGTAGTTCTAAGTTCTAGGGGACTGATGACCACTGCAGTTAAGTCCCATAGTGCTCTGAGCCATTTGATGAAGTTCTCTCATTTGTCCCTAACGTAGTTGTTCTTTTTTCATTAGTTCCATTTGTTAAGTGTATTACGTGTGGCCCAAAAGTACTTGTCTTCTCTCACTGTGGCCTACGGAAGCTAAAAGGATGGGCACTCCAATCCAAAACACGCTCGTGTAGCGATAATGTAGACGAGAAAAGCAAATTTTCATATATGAAGCTCGGTTTCCTTACTTGCCAAACTGTCACCTCACTGCGATTGGATATAGCTGCCCGCAGGAGGGACAGCGGTCGCTCCGTTGCACACCGAGTGCGGTTGGAAAAGCGACACGAGAAGGAACAACGCTGTCATAAGGCGGTGTGGCGTGGCCGCTATTCCTGCCCGCAGATAGAGCTGTACGTGACACGGCTCCCTTTGTAGCCGCGTCAAACCCATTACACCCCGCCGGCAGAGATAGCGGGCCAGCCGTACTGCATTCAGCGCCACGACACGCGCGAATCGAAACTAATTCCTAGCCGGTGTGCCGCCGGTAGGGTACACGCGACGAACCAGTCGCTCTCGGCTGCACGGCCGCTGCCGAAGGCGTCTCAGGGGAAAAAACCGGCTGCAGCGTCTTCGTGCGCTGTCGATTATTAGGAATCCGCCGGGTCGTAAGGCGATACTGCTATCGGCAGACGATGGGGCGCGAGATTGCGATCAGGTTTTCCATCAAGGGGACTCGTTTACGTCGTCGAGTGATAAGTTTTCGTTCCGAAATTTAGCCAGGCTCGGGATTTCGGTCACGTGCTTGGATTTTAATCTGGCACCGTCGCAGTTTTTGTGCATGTTATAACCTAAGCGTTCCAATATTCCGAGGTAATGGGATGTGTTGAGCACGCGTCATTGACTTCACAGGTTTTCCCCTCTCTTGCGTGCTTGTGCTTGCATGCGTGTGTGTGTGTGTGTGTGTGTGTGTGTGTGTTTGAGAGAGAGAGAGAGAGAGAGAGAGAGAGAGAGAGAGAGGGAGAAAGAGAGAGAAGAGTGATAGATTGTGAGTTAGTGTGTGTGTGTGTGTGTGTGTGTGCGTGTGAGCGCGAATGAACACCTGCGCTCCATCAGCACTCTGGCTCCATTTACTCCACTTATCTCGGATATCGCGCGCTTGAAACGGAGCAATTAAGGTACGGAAATACGTCGACATTTACGTGCAAAGAGACAAACGTGCGTCCTAATTAGCGAGAGTGATCAACTACCTCGTACAGCGGAACATCTCTGCACGCGGGAATTATAGTCTGTTTCAAGTGTAGTTTTGAGGGACCTTGAAACAGACCTGCTATTTGGATGAATGTTCTGAGTACGAGCGATATCATTCCAATACGATGGACGAGCTTTTGCTGGTTTCCAGTGGTTTCACTTATTTGTTTTAGAAGTTTTAATATTAACGCCTGTTAAGTATATACAGGAAAATATAATAATAATAATAATTATTATTATTTTTGAAAATAAATAAGTGAATAAAAAATAGTAATAAAAATAAAATAAATAATTTTTATATTGTTAAAAAAATCACTCTACGTCTCTAATACACCCACACACAAACACACATTCACAAAGCAGTTTAATGCAGGAAACTGAGAATGTTGGTAACACTTATCAAAAAAAGAAATGAAACTCTGTGTTAAAAAGATGGCAGTTACAGTGATGTGTCACGTAAACAGTGAACTGAAAGTGAACTATGAGATGCCCACCTGGTTGCTAGGTGAGAAAAAGCAGTTTGCTTAGATGCAATGAATTAGAAGTTACCTGTAAGTACCTTTCCATTTCATAAAAAAAACGTTAAGGAACGGTTTTTGAATCTATAACCTAGATGTGAAACCATAACCTATGTGTAAAAATGGGCAAATGATGTAATATTTCAGGACACCCTCTGAAGATGCCTTGTACAAGAGGCGAAACGCGTCTGGGTGCATAAATATAAATAAATATTTCTATGTGTAGCATGAAGAAAAGGCATTTTCTTTGAAACAACTGCAAATGTAATTTATTTATGACATCACTTTACAAGTGCAGGTTAACTCTCTCTGCACAGAACTGTACTTAATATGCACTACCAGATGCAGTTCTCTCATCATCAGAGATAAAGGTACCAAAAGCTGTGCGACACCATTTCTACATGAATGTTTTGTATTCATCTATTCATCTTCCCATGATCATCAATAATATAAAATACCCTCACAGTCTTTCGACTGCCTCCTCACGGAGATAAGAAGACAATATGGCGGCTGCTGTGGCCTCCTAAGATAAATATACAACACAGTGGAGCCACAGCCGTACGCGCTTCCTACATCGCTATCCGCTTCAAACAACGCGGTAGCCCAGAGGCGACCGAGTGGCTCCCGTACTCTAGGCTTTTGACTGCCTTAACAAAAATGGGTGTGCTTAAGAAGCACTTGCTTGAAGTTTTCTTTACTACCTTCCTACTATCAAAATAAGTAGGACATTTAGACAGGTCTAAGGTCTTTAAAATGGCACCGCTTATCAAAATTTGATTTGTTAGCTTCCTATGTGGTAACCAAGACGGCGAAAAATAAAAGCAAATATTTTAATCTCTACAAAAGGCCAGAGGAGAAAAGGCGAATATATTCTGACTGAAAAGTGCATTGCCAGCTGCCTTATTCTGCATTTCTCAGTGTGGTGTCACCGCCAGACACCACACTTGCTAGGTGGTAGCTTAAATCGGCCGCGGTCCATTTAGTACATGTCGGACCCGCGTGTCGCCACTGTGTGATCGCAGACCTAGCGCCACCACAAGGCAGGTCTCGAGAGACGATATAGCACTCGCCCCAGTTGTACGAGGAGATTGCTAGCGACCATACGGACGAAGCCTTCCTCTCATTTGCCGAGAGCCAGTTAGAATAGCCTTCTGCTAAGTCCATGGCTACGACCTAGCAAGGCGCCATTAGCCTTACCTACTTTGAGAGTTATAGTATAAATGTCTCAAGAAGAATGCTGTAGTCATCAAATAATAAAGTTAAGTATAAAGCAGCTACGTACTTTTCTTGCTACCATTCAATAGTTATCCTGTTCCAGAATTGACGCCCGTCGGCGTGAGTGTGTACGCTTGCCTTTCTATCGGCTACCCGTCACTGTGGACTGGCTGCCTTGTCAGTCCACTTCATTGGCGACGAGTCTACAAAGGATCTTGTGTTTTGCTTTGCCCTAATTTATTTGTGTCATGGCTTCGCCAGATGTACTGTCCGAATTTTATCGCTTGCAGAATCAGCAGACGCAGGCGTTATTGGATGCCCTTGGACAGCTCGTCCAGGGTCAACGTGCGCTGCACACCGATGCGGCCGCCGCCGCTTCACCGCTACCGCAGCCACAACCTGCCGATGCACCGCCTTTTAGGCACTACGACCCGAACCAAGAGACCTGGCAAGAGTGGTCCCGCCAGTTTGCCTTCCACCTCGCTGCCTACAGAATTCAAGGTAATGAGCGGCAGCCGTTTTTGCTTTCTTGTGTCGGCGTGTCCACCTACCGTGTGATAGTGAAATTGTTTCCCCGACGAGACGTAGCAACTCTGTCCTACGAGGAAATTTTGTCTGCATTAGATGTCTATTTCAAAGAAACAGTTAATGTGGTTGCAAAACGGTATACGTTTTTTCGTACAAAACGTACGGCCGGTCAAACTAATAGGGAGTGGGTAGCAACATTGCAAGGACTTACTAGGGACTGTGCCTTTGAATGTGACTGTGGTCTTTCTTATTCAGATACAATGGTGCGTGATGCAATTGCACAGAACGTTTCTGATGTTCGCATACGGGAGCAAATTTTGAAACTAGTTAATCCCTCCCTTCAACAAGTGATAGACATATTGGATAGACAGGACACACTTGACTGTGCTCAGGAATCTTTTGAAACTTCGCCAGCTGTGTGTAACATTAACCGGCCCGCCGGGCGCTCTCGAGCTGCGCGGCCCGGTCAACTGCCCTCGCATACGTCCGCACAGCTGCCGCCGCGCGCTAAGCCAGGTGTGCCGCGCCAGCACACAAATGCAGTGAAATCATGCCCGCGGTGTGCTACTAGACATTCGCGTGAACATTGCCCGTCACGCCAAGCTATTTGCTTTTTCTGTAATAGGAAAGGACATGTTCAAAGTGTTTGCCAGAAAAAGCTCCGTTCAGACAATCACAACCATTCCAGGCCCTTTGCTTCGCGCCGGAATCGAACCAAGGACACTCAGGCTCGTGGACCTTCGCCCATGGACATTCATGTCGTTAATTCCACTTCGTCCAGTGACACTTTCTCTAACAGTGCCTGTGTTCGTCCCACAAAAACTGTGCGTCGACGTCGCCGGAAATCACGTCACTTAGCAAGTGATTCTGTACCAGTGTCTGTTCAAATTGCACTAAACAGTCGCTCTTGTCGTCAGCGGAACAATAAACTTTTTGTGGACTTAGACTCTGAAGGAAAAGTGATACCATTCCAGCTCGATACCGGAGCTGCAGTTTCATTGCTCAATCACGACACGTACAAACAACTGGGCACACCTCCGTTGCGTTCCGCAAATGTTAAGCTAACCACATATTCAGGACAGACAATACCTGTGTTAGGACAGTGCAGCCTTCTTGCCACATACAAGGGACAAACAAAACTGGTGTCATTTTACGTTCTTCGTTCTTCTACGGCAGTGAACTTGTTTGGCTTAGATTTATTTCAGTTGTTTAACATGTCTATTGTAAATCAGGTCCTATCAGTGACTCAAACTGTGCCTTCAGACAGTGTTTCTCGTCTATGTGACGAATTTGCAGACATTTTTGCACCAGGCTTAGGTTGCGCTAAAAACTATGAAGCACATTTGGAACTGAAAGTAAGTGCGCAACCGACATTTTTCAGAGCGCGCAATGTTCCCCACGCATTGCGTGATGAGGTCGCAAGAACATTACACGATCTAGAATCACAAGGTGTGAGTGAATGTGCGCAATGCCTCTTCTCTTTCAGCTCCGCTTCATCGCGTCCGCCGTGCGGGTGTTCCGTTCGTCTGGACGACGGAATGCGAACGCGCCTTTCGCCAGTTGAAATCGGCGTTGCTTTCTAATACTTGTCTCACGCCTTTGGATCCCCAGAAACCCCTTTTGTTGATGGTAGATGCATCGGATTTCGGGATCGGTGCTGTGCTTGCGCACAAAGTTGGCTCCCATGATCGCCCTATTGCCTTTGCGTCCAAATTGCTCTCGTCTGCGCAAAGAAATTATTCACAGATAGAGAAAGAAGCTTTGGCTCTCGTGTTTTGGTGTTACTAAGTTCCATGATTTCTTGTATGGTCGTCACTTCACCATCATCACAGACCACAAACCTTTGACATCGCTTTTTCATCCGACCAAGCCTGTACCTCCACGTACAGCGCAGAAATTCATTCGCTGGTCTATTTTCCTCTCGCAGTACCGCTACGATATCTTGTATCGGTCCACTGCTAAGCACGGAAACGCCGATGCGTTGTCCCGTTTGCCTGTTGCTGAGGATCAAGCATTCGATTCTTCCGAACTTGCTTGCATGTTCATTGATTCGGAAACCGATGAAGTGGTCGAATCGTTTCCGATTGATTTTCGTCGTGTAGCTACAGCCACAGCTGCTGACTCTGTCCTTGCTACTGTTTTGCGTTTTGTTGCTACGCAATGGCCTTTGTCAAAGTCTCGGATCGAGGATCCGTTGGTTCGCCGATTTTTTGCTCACAAGGAGAGACTTTTTGTTCGACGTGGTGTTTTGTTGTTGCGTTCTGATAATGATCAGTCCCGAGTCGTCATCCCACGTTCGTTACAGTCCTCTGTTTTACGGCTTCTTCACCAAGGACATTGGGGTATAGTGCGAACGAAACAACTAGCTCGTCAGCACTGCACTTGGTTCGGAATCGATGCTGCGATTACGAATATGTGTTCTTCTTGCATGGCGTGTGCCGAACAACAATCCGCACCGCCGCGGAAAGTCTTTGCATGGCCAAAAGCCACTTCTCCTTGGCAACGTTTGCACATTGATTTTGCTGGTCCATTCTGGAATGCTCGATGGTTGGTTCTGGTCGATGCCTTCAGTAATTTTCCTTTTGTTGTCCGGATGTCTTCCACGACGTCCTCCGCCACCATCCAAGCGTTGTCTGCTATCTTTTGCATTGAAGGTCTTCCGCAGACTATTGTTTCCGACAATGGCCCACAATTCATGTCCGCAGAATTTGTCATTCTGCCAGGCCAATGGTATTCAACATCTGACATCCGCGCCGTTTTCGCCTCAGTCAAACGGTGCCGCTGAACGATTGGTCCGGACTTTCAAGTCACAGATGTTGAAATTGAAAGAGTCGCATTCTCGGGAGGACGCATTGTTGCCCTTTTTGTCTTCGTATTGCTCTCAGCCCCGAGATGGTCGCTCGCCGGCTGAGTTGCTCCACGGTCGTCCTCATCGCACCTTGATGTCTTTGCTGCATCCGCCGCATCAGGTTCCTGTGCAGCGGCAGACTCCTGCTTTTGCTCCAGGCGACGTTGTATTTTATCGCAACTATCGCGGTTCACGGTGTTGGCTCGCAGGGCGCATTCTTCGCTGCCTCGGCCGCGCGATGTATTTGGTTTTGGGGGCCTCTGGTGAGGTGCGTCGGCATCTCAATCAGCTGCGCCTCTGTCGTCGCACGGGTTCTGCCGCTCCCCGTCTGCTTTCAGCAACGGTGCGGTGCCGTCCGGTCAGCGCCCTGGGGACCCATCTACTGGCTCGCCTCATCCCCAGGTGTTACCGACGATGCCTTCCCATTTGCCCCATGGCGACGCGCCGCCGCAGCCGCAGCCGCAGCCGCCGCCGCCTGTTCTCCCGCCGGCGCCGCCCGCATTAGACGCTTCGCTGCAGCCGCCAAGCGCCTCCCAGGGTCACGCGCCGCCGATCGCTTCCCGTGACCAGCTGTCCTCCGCCATGGAACTCCCGACCGCTCCGGACCACATGACGTCATCGCGCGTCGGCTACCCCGACGCAATGGAGTTCGACACTTCGGCCCCTCATGTTTCTTTACGGGCGCATACACCGCATGTTGACGTGCACCCTGGACTAGCTTTTCAGGCGTTTCCTAGCTCCCCTCGGACCGAATGGCCGGGTGCGGGTGGCACAGCCTCGCCTGTTGTTAGACTCCCCACCTCGTCGCATACGTCAACATGGGGTCCTCCCCACGGCGGGCGGAAGCCTTATCTCACGACCGTTCGCCGATTTGCGGGGGAGGAATGTGGTGTCACCGCCAGTCACCACACTTGCTAGGTGGTAGCTTAAATCGGCCGCGGTCCATTTAGTACATGTCGGACCCGCGTGTCGCCACTGTGTGATCGCAGACCTAGCGCCACCACAAGGCAGGTCTCGAGAGACGATATAGCACTCGCCCCAGTTGTACGAGGAGATTGCTAGCGACCATACGGACGAAGCCTTCCTCTCATTTGCCGAGAGCCAGTTAGAATAGCCTTCTGCTAAGTCCATGGCTACGACCTAGCAAGGCGCCATTAGCCTTACCTACTTTGAGAGTTATAGTATAAATGTCTCAAGAAGAATGCTGTAGTCATCAAATAATAAAGTTAAGTATAAAGCAGCTACGTACTTTTCTTGCTACCATTCAATAGTTATCCTGTTCCAGAATTGACCCCCGTCGGCGTGAGTGTGTACGCGTGCCTTTCTATCGGCTACCCGTCACTGTGGACTGGCTGCCTTGTCAGTCCACTTCACTCAGCACTTTAAAAAATTTTACCAAAGTATTTGGTACGCTCTTTTTAATATGGAACTCACCCCTTACTCCCACAAGCTCCTCCAACTGTAACTCGTTCACACCATTCCAGTCCATCGCTGTAGGCCGCTCTTTAGCCATCTGCTCCCACTTGTCCATTCTCACTCACTCATTCGGCCCAACGCGTTGACGTTATCTCTTTGTGTCTCTGTCACTGTCTCACAGCTACAGTCATATTCGTTTCATTCTACTACCACTACTGTCTCTTCTCGCAGTCCCCCTTTTGCTCTCTCTTACTGCTACTTTCATTCCTTCCTATTTCTCCTTTCTCTTCTCACGGTTGCTATCAGCGCGATAGAATGTCAATCCTAAGGGCCCGGGTTCTATTTCCAGCTGGGTCAGAGATTTTCTCCGCTCAGGACTCGGTGCCGTGTTGTCCTAATCATCATCATTTCATCACCACCGACGCTCAAGTCACCGAAGTGGCGTCAAATCGAAAGACTTGCACTCGGCGAACGGCCTACCCGACGGGAGGCCCTAGTCACACGACATTTACATTTACTGTCGCTGTCTCTCTCTCTCTTCCTCGTTGTCATTGTCCTAGACTGTCTCTCATTATAATTAGCTCTCACCCATTTGCACTTTCTCTTTCTCTTTATTTTCTCCACACCAACGCTGTATCCTTCACTCTTTTCCTAGCGCTGCTCTGTCACTGTCAACCATATTCCACTGTCTACTATCTTCCGGTATTTATTACTTTTCTGTCTCTTTCCTGCTGCCACTTTCTTCTTCCAAATCAGTGTAAGAGGGAACGAATATCTTCGCATGCAAAAATTTGTAGGAAAATTTTTAGGAATGCTGAGGTAGGCGCCGGCCGAAGTGGCCGAGCGGTTCTAGGCGCTACAGCCTGGAACCGCGCGTGCGCTACGGTCGCAGGCTCGAATCCTGCCTCGGGCATGGATGTGTGTGATGTCCTTAGGTTGGTTAGGTTTCAGTAGTTCTAAGTTCTAGGGGACTGATGACTTCAGAAGTTAAGTCCCATAGTGCTCAGAGCCATTTCAACCATTTTTTGACGTAGGTAGAATTAGGCAGCTGGTACTTCAGTTTTCGGTCAGATATTTTAATGAAAAAGAGTATATTTGACTTTTTCGTGTTCCGATAGGAGCATTTTTCCGCTGGATCCCTTTTTTCCTGTTACAACAGGGCATGTCATGCATATGAAAACAACTATATGGGTTAGTAAAAGTTTCATAGTTTACTTATGTAAAACTGAAATAACACAAAACTAATTTTACACCTCAGATCTGATTTTACGAGCGCAAGAAATTGCATGTGCTTCAGTACTACAAAATGAGGCTCCCAGAAAACTTGTGACGATAACGGTGATACTTCACAGCACATTTCTCCGTGCTACGTTACTTTATACTCTACGTTTTCGCCTCAGATCGGATTTTACGTGCGTATTTTACAAGTGGGATAATACTGGATCTCTATATCTTGGAAACGGATAAAGATATCAACAAAATTTTCAAGGTCTTTCGAGATCGGTGTCAGGAATAATCGTAAAAAAGTACGTCTATTTGCGGTGCGTAGCCGTTTTAGAATCCGCAGCTCGGTCTTGGTTCCCAACAATCATGTTTTTGGGGTGTTTCTCGATAATGGATAAAGATTTTGACTACAGGAAGTTTCAAAGATTTAATGAAACTGACCATTTTGCCATTGCACGGAAAGCGCAACGAGAAATACAGAATGTAAAGCTGCTGAGAAATACAATCCCAGACTCGGGTCACTATCTTTGGAAGACCAAAGAACAATTCCAAGAAATAACGAAAAGTTTACAGGCAGAAAAAGAAGATAAGTTTGACAGAGACAAACAAACTAAGGAGCGTCCAAGAATTCAACCACAAGTTAGAAACCTTAGATCTAGAGAACTGGGAACAACTACAGGAGGCTACACTGAGACCAGCTAAGGAGACCATCCCACTCACGAAATCAAGAAAGCTTAATTGGTGGGATAATGAATGCGATATATCTTTGCAGCTGACTGGTTGTTTGGCAGAAATGAAATTGTCATAAAAATGAAGTGAACATGTTCAAGTTCCTAAAAGCGACAAAATTACATCGAAAGTTGAAAACTATCTACGAGGTGAGGCGTGGGTGAGTTTGATAAGAATCAGGTGATACACAATGACCAAGACTATGGAAAAGAATCAAGATTTCCAAAGAGATAGTCGGCCACACAGAGGAAGGTAATTGCCACTCATAACTAATCATTTTGAATGTCTCCTCATCTGCGAGGCTCCATTGCTTATGAAAGGAATCCAAACATCCAACCAGATCCGTCTGTTCCCACGAAGGAAGAAATCAAGATCATCCAGGCAAAGCACGACAATAAAGCACCTCCTAAAAGGCAGGGTGAGCCGTCCAACTGCCTTGCCCACATGCATCTTTCCTTCGGGAGGTATAGGAGCTGTGTGTAAGTGAATGTTTGGAGCTTAGATGACTCTAATGGTGTGTGTGTGTGTGTGTGTGTGTGTGTGTGTGTGTGTGTGTAGTGTATTGTGTTCGCGGTGGAGATGATGAGAGAACGGGAAGGATGAAACCAAGTGCCTACTCCTCTCGAAAGGCACCAAGGGGGCAGCTCAACTTAACATCCCCATCTGACGGACGAATCACCATTAATCCATCCTTCATGAGGCACTGCGCAGGGGTTTGGAAAGTAATCCAGGACATTGGCGCTAAGACTGTTGATCAGAAAATTTACGCCACTACCTTTCCTCCCCTTGCTGGACAAATACTAGCAGCGAAAATTTCATCCACCACCAGCATTCGAACAAGCTTACGTCCAAGTCGAGTGCCGTTGCATAGGTGTGCCTTAGCGAACTCCGCTATGGAAGCGGGTAAGGCTCGGGTGAAGACATGGGTAACTATTATAGCACGCAGGGATAAGGCCATCGATAAACTCGTGGATTGTTAAAGAGATTTGGGAAAGCGAAAAACTTACAAGTTTATGGACCTCTGCTGTAATTCACCTAGTGAATAAGAAAGGGGACAGAATGGATGTTAGCGACTATCATGGCATCTCTCACCTGCCAACAGCCTACAAAGATCCTCTCATAAGCTCTACAGAATAGGACGAAACAACAAACTGTTTCACGAGACTGGAGGAACAACAAGGAAGTTTCAGCAAGGGACGATCGTGTGATGAGCTGATTGTGAATCTGAAGCCTATCCTTTCATATCTGAAGTTCAGGAACAGGGAATTCGTGGGGACCTTCGTCGATTTCAGAAAGGGGCACGACTCAATTGATTGAACCACCTTTTTTTCAGATCCGTGAAGAGGTTGGCTTCGGTGACAAGATACAAGTGATTATCCAGCAAACCCTGAACATCCCCATCTCAAAAGTTCAGAGAACTGTGTTTTAGAAAAGATCATCCGGCAATGACACAAAGAAAGGAAGAATCCAGGGACTGAAAATGGGGTAAGGTTGGACTAAAAGTACATGAATCTTACAATCGACTGTCTGACGTAGTCTGATGATCTATTGATCTTCGCAGATCCCATAGATACTGCAGTAAAACAGCTTGATCATCTCAACTCACAGGCAGGAAGGCCTGGGATTCCAGTCTCCTGTGAGAAGGCGTATTTTATGACAAATAAAAAATCGGGGGCCACAGAACTGGAGGAAAAATTAAGCTCCTAGAAAAGTTTCAGTACCTAGGTGGTTGGCCAGAGCTTAACCAGTCATGGAAATAAGCCTTAGTGTCACACATTAATAAACATTAATAAAATAGAAATGGCTTACCAATTATCTAATCTACAGTAAGAGATAAATATCCTTAAATGTCAAAATTATGCACTAATACACTTATTCGACTGAAGGCTCAGTATGCGGTAGGGACTCTTTCAATGAACAACAATGATATAAAAGAGAAACGCTGCCAAAGAAAGAAAGATTTTGACAGAAATATTGCGTCCAATTAAAAGAAACAGCGAGTACAGAAGACGTGACAACCATGACCTATGTAATCTTGTGGAAGAGATACACGACACGATTCGGAAAAGAAAGATTGTCTTCTATTGACCAGGTGACACGAATCAATCCAGGAAGTGTATTTAATAGAAAATTAATCTACACTCCTGGAAATGGAAAAAAGAACACATTGACACCGGTGTGTCAGACCCACCATACTTGCTCCGGACACTGCGAGAGGGCTGTACAAGCAATGATCACACGCACGGCACAGCGGACACACCAGGAGCCGTGGTGTCGGCCGTCGAATGGCGCTAGCTGCGCAGCATTTGTGCACCGCCGCCGTCAGTGTCGGCCAGTTTGCCGTGGCATACGGAGCTCCATCGCAGTCTTTAACACTGATATCATGCCGCGACAGCGTGGACGTGAACCGTATGTGCAGTTGACGGACTTTGAGCGAGGGCGTATAGTGGGCATGCGGGAGGCCGGGTGGACGTACCGCCGAATTGCTCAACACGTGGGGCGTGAGGTCTCCACAGTACATCGATGTTGTCGCCAGTGGTCGGCGGAAGGTGCACGTGCCCGTCGACCTGGGACCGGACCGCAGCGACGCACGGATGCACGCCAAGACCGTAGGATCCTATGCAGTGCCGTAGGGGACCGCACCGCCACTTCCCAGCAAATTAGGGACACTGTTGCTCCTGGGGTATCGGCGAGGACCATTCGCAACCGTCTCCATGAAGCTGGGCTACGGTCCCGCACACCGTTAGGCCGTCTTCCGCTCACGCCCCAACATCGTGCAGCCCGCCTCCAGTGGTGTCGCGACAGGCGTGAATGGAGGGACGAATGGAGACGTGTCGTCTTCAGCGATGAGAGTCGCTTCTGCCTTGGTGCCAATGATGGTCGTGTGCGTGTTTGGCGCCGTGCAGGTGAGCGCCACAATCAGGACTGCATATGACCGAGGCACACAGGGCCAACACCCGGCATCATGGTGTGGGGAGCGATCTCCTACACTGGCCGTACACCACTGGAGATCGTCGAGGGGACACTGAATAGTGCACGGTACATCCAAACCGTCATCGAACCCATCGTTCTATCATTCCTAGACCGGCAAGGGAACTTGCTGTTCCAACAGGACAATGCACGTCCGCATGTATCCCGTGCCACCCAACGTGCTCTAGAAGGTGTAAGTCAACTACCCTGGCCAGCAAGATCACCGGATCTGTCCCCCATTGAGCGTGTTTGGGACTGGATGAAGCGTCGTCTCACGCGGTCTGCACGTCCAGCACGAACGCTGGTCCAACTGAGGCGCCAGGTGGAAATGGCATGGCAAGCCGTTCCACAGGACTACATCCAGCATCTCTATGATCGTCTCCATGGGAGAATAGCATCCTGCATTGCTGCGAAAGGTGGATATACACTGTACTAGTGCCGACATTGTGCATGCTCTGTTGCCTGTGTCTATGTGCCTGTGGTTCTGTCAGTGTGATCATGTGATGTATCTGACCCCAGGAATGTGTCAATAAAGTTTCCCCTTCCTGGGACAATGAATTCACGGTGTTCTTATTTCAATTTCCAGGAGTGTATTTTCAAGATAAAAATACCAAAGGGACATGCTTCACAGAAGTAGAAAGAGATCTAAGAAAACTAGAAATATTCCTAAGTATGTCCAGAAGTGTGATTCCCTCGAAGAAAACTGTGAACACACAAAGGTTTCGAAGAAAAGTCGAAGCTGAAGACAGGGAAGGCGTGGAACGAAGAGAGAGAAGAGCAACACAGAAAATAAATACAGGACCACTGGCCGACAGCTGAAGTTCGAAAAAAAGAGACAACTGAATTGTCGAGGTACAAGGCCAAATCATTGAGCAATCATGACATCAATGCTCCAGTTTTGCCGTCATTTCAGCAACTCCATATATCTGTCAGTAACGTAATCATGCCACAACTTCTCCTTTCAAAAGTTCCGAGCGGCGTCCTAAATAAATGTTCTTGGGCCAGTGCACCTAGTTACTGAGGTGTCTTGCAACACCTTCCTAATAACACTGTTTTGCTGAGTCGAGCAGAAAAGATTCACTTCGTCATGCAAAACCATAGTGCAACAGGCCTCTCCCCTTCAGAACATTAGGTCCACCAGATCGTCGTCTGCTTACGTTTCTGAAAAAAAAAAAACGTAACAACACATTTCATAGTTCAGCACATGTGCACAATATATTCTGAGTCTCTTTATTCTAATTCGCTATGACCCAAAATGTTAATTGGCTGTTTATTTAATTAAGTGCTATTTCCTAATATTGATCTAGTCCGCTAGGAACTAAAGCAATTGCTGCTCAAGAGGCTGGGCTGTTGAACTAATTTACACTTAGTACAGTCTTGGACATAAAACCTGGACGTCGGCCGGCTGCCGCACACTTAGGCAGGCGATATGATCAGCCACCTCTAAGAATCCTAAGAACGACCGTATGCACTGTTGGCAACCATGTCGGTTGCGGGAGTGCATGGAGGAAGTGCTGTCATTCTTAATGAACTGTTACGCTGCTGTATCAGCTCATGATCTAGTGGTCAGTCTGCCTTTGGCAGAGTACCAGTGCGAACGCGCTGTTGCGCTTCTGTGTGCAGAGCGAGAGCTCGTGGTATTTATATTTTGACGACCGATACTTACGTGCCGACTTAGAGTCTGCGATACATGGTGAACCGTTACTGTAAATCTACACTCCGATTTACTTTCTGCAACGGCTATGATTGACCCAAGGTGCTCCACTTGGAGCGTTTTATTGAGAGATGAAGCCAAGATTCCGGAGACCGACTTCATAGAAATACGACTGTCCATCGTGAACAGCACGGTCTATGTTGAAATCGTCAACGACGCCGTGTGTGAAGGCATCCTACACGAGACGAAATAAATGTTCCGCTTCTGTAACGCCGACGGCAATGTCGGGGTGGTGACCGTCGACCACGCTGGCTTGGACATGCGTAAGGCACGCGTTTTTGAATTGCCATTCTAACTTCCAGCAGAAGAAGCTGTCGCCTCACTCCGAACGTATGGCACAGCCCACAGCCACAGTGCAGAGGAATGGTCTCAGTTTCGGACATATCGTACCCCAAATGGTGTCTGACAGATCACCATCGATCGCCGAAGCCACGTCCCTACTACCTGCAGACCGGCGGATACCGTCCAATAACCTTGTATGACGGCCAGCTTTGGACCTGTTTCGGGTGCGGCAAAGAAGGCCACCTTGGATCCAAATGTCTGGAATGGCGCACTTCCTGCCGCCAAAGGGTCACTCGCGTCGCAAACAACGTTGCTACCAGTGACCCACACCGTTGCTCTCGCTTCTCCTGCCGCCTGGCAACGAAGCCCGGACGCCACAGCGGAGCCAGGTCATATCACTACGGAGGGTGCCTCGGACGGCCCTCCCCATCTGCTGGCCGTCGACCGTGCTCCCATGGCGCCGATGCTGCTGACTGTTGACCCAATCCCCGGCGACAAGACGGAAATCGACTCCCTACGGCGGCCTTCTTACCAGAGCGACGCAGTTCCCAGTCGTCGTCAGACATGGGACATCGCGTGAGAAATCAAAGTTCTCCGAGATGTCGCAAGAGAAGACACCGAACTGTCTCCAGGAAAGAGGAGACACTGCAGGCCGAAGACGAAACCTCCGTCGACGCGAACGGCGCCCACGAAACCGCCATTACTGAAGCGGACGATGTGCGTACGACGACATCTACCGTCTCCGGCCAAGAGGAGACACTGTACGTCGAAGACGAGGCCGCCGTCGACACGAAAGGCGCCCACTAAACCGCTATTGCTGAAGAAGATGAAGTGAGTGCGAGGTTATCTGACGATGTGCCTGCAACCGTCCCCCAGCAGCACAGTGAAGACGCCAAACTGTTTAATGGACTCTGCCAATACCAATATTCCATCTGTTGAGGAGAAAATTGATGATACACTGGTGCCCGCCTCCACAGCATGGAACGACGAGTAGGTCCAGGAGCAGCACTCGCTTTGGGGCCCTGCGCCGCTCCACCAATGTTTCTTTCTTTTTTTTTTCTTTTGAGTCAACAGTCTTCTGACTGGTTTGACGAGGCTCTCTCCTGTGCCCTCAGAGTAGCACTTGCAACCTACGGCCTCAATTATTTGCTGGATGTTTTCTAATCTCTGTCTTCCTCTACGGTTTTTCCCCTGTACAGCTTCCGCTAGTACCATGGAAGTCTTCTCTGGTGTCTTGACAGATGTCCTATCATCCCGTCCCTTCTCCTTGTCAGTGTTTTCCACATATTCCTTTCCTCTCCGATTCTGAGCAGAACCTCCTCGTTTCTTCCCTTGTCAGTAAACCTAATTTTCAACATTTGTAGTCTTTCTCACACGATTTTAAAGAAAATATTCTCTAAAAAGTAGATTTTTACGTCAGTTATAGCTTTATATGTCATCTTCATAATGAAGTGCCTATCATTTCGCCAAAGGTCATAGTTACTGCGATTTTTTGCATATAAGTAACACACTGCCTGAATTTGCGTTTGGTGTGTGTTAGAACATATATAGCTGCGTATGAAGTTCAGTTAACGCACTGCAGTTTTCTTTAGAGTTAGGAAGAGGTCCCTATCACTAATCTGGAGAAAACTGATATCTGTAGTGCGCTCAATAGCGATCTTGCGCTCCAACGATAAAGCTAGAATGAAATACTCATAACACGCCTCACTCGTCACACAGGGTTTGACACTCCGAATCGAGATTGGAAAATGATTGCACACAAAGACGAGGGTATTTTGCCATATGATAAACAAACAGAACTTTCTTCTGTACCATGATTACGAATAACTGAAGACTTTTCCAGTAAATTGATGTAATTTTTTAAGAGTCATCAGTAGCTGGTGAAATGTGAATTAATATGACTTTACGGCAAGATAAATGAAGAAATTATACTTTATATTTATACCAATAATGTCATTTTACATAAGCTTTTGAGATGATTAGTCTGCAGTTCCTCGTTTGGTAGATCAGTGTTCCATTATTCTATCACAATTGCAACTGCATTAGGGTGTAATCGAGGTGACATTGTGTAAAATTCTCTTTGTTTTGCCAGAAGAAGTAAATTTTAACGTGGCAGCCACAGAAATGTAGGTGATACTCGAAATTCGCCACTGATGACTCAGTGGTTTTCAGGTGACACCAAGTTTTAGTTACTACTAGTGTAGTAAGGGGAGTGAATCAAAGACCACATCGAAAAACTTATACAACTGTACTGTGAAATACACTACTTGTGAAAACTGACACATAAACATTACACAAATAAGAATGTAAAGAACGGGGCGTACAAAGAGGCGATAGAAACATTTCTAGACAGTACTCCAACTATGGACAAAAGTGTTATAAAAGCACAGCGAATAGGGAATACCTCAAAAGCGTACAAGCAGGCGGCGTTTCCTGATGTGAGAGGAAACTGGACATAATATACCGTACTTAACATCAACATCTTTTGTAACAAACTGGTTTTAGAGGCAGAAACCAAGGCAGATTTTAATATGTTTCATTACAGACCACTGATGAAGCTTTATTTCAATAAAATGATACGGTTTCAGTTAAAAAAAACACGCGTTTTATTGTGGTTGCAAAGAAGGACTTAAAATAACTTCAGAAATTTCAGAAATAACCTCAGAAAGGAGTAGGTCTACGTAAAAAAAGCGTAAAAAAAGGGGGGGGGGCGGTTTGAGTTGTATAAACCAACAATGTAGTGAGCACAGATAAAATGTTGCCTTTACTGTGTTCATTATTGTAGGCTATTACTCATAACGGTGTTATGTCTATCATTTTACACGTACTACGAATCACTGTATGTTACAAAGACCGAAACAGCTGACGACTGCCACAAGTTTCTTCCTCGTATCGTCTATACTGTGCCTCGAAGATGTAAACTACCAGGGTTGGAACTTCAATAGTGGCAACTATTTATTGACAGCTCGTACAAAATAGACACGTGTTTCAAAGTTTTACTGACCTTCAAAGTAGTCACCAGCATTGTGCATAACCCGTTTCCAGCGATGTGGAAGTCGTAGGATACTCTTAGCAGTGACAGTTGTGTTGACAGTTCGAGTGGCGCGGTCTATTGCCCGACAAATTTGTAACAGTTCTGAAGCGAATGCCGCGAAGTGTTTCCTTCAGTTTATAAATAGAGTTGAACTCACGAGGGGTTAAGTCCGAGTTGAGAAGTGGGTGGTATAGCTCTTAGCAGTCCCATCAGTCAAACAAGTCAGTAACAGCTTGCACTGTACGTGCTTGAGCATTGTCCTGCTAAATAATGGTCAGGTCCTGCTGGAAGTGTCATCACTTCTGTCTCTATGCTGTTCATTTTTGGAACACAGCCTACGACCAGCTTAGAGACAGAAGTGATGACACTTTCTCCAGGACCTGACCATCATTATGCAGGAAAATGCTCAAGCACGTACAGTGCAAGCTGTTACTGATTTGTCCAACTGATGGGGCTGCTAAGTGCTAAACCACCTACTTCACTCCCCTGACTTAAGCCCTCGTGAGTTCAACTCGATTTTTAAACTGAAGGAAACACTTCACGGCATTCTCTTCAGAACTGCTACAAATTCGTCGGGTAATAGACCGACCGCGCCGCTCTAACTGCCAACACAACTGGCACTGCTAAGAGTATCGTACGTCTTCCACATCGCTGGCAACGGGTTATACACAATGCTGGTGACTATTTTGAAGGTCACTTCAAAAGGTTCAAATGGCTCTGAGCACTATGGGACTTAACATCTGAGGTCATCAGTCCCCTAGACTTAGAACTACTTAAACCTAACTAGCCTAAGAACATCACACACATCCATGCCCGAGGCAGGATTCGAACCTGCGACCGTAGCGGTGGCGCGGCTCCAGACTGAAGCGCCTAGAACCGCTCGGCCACACTGGCCGGCGAAGGTCAGTAAAACTTTGAAACACGTATCTATTTTGTACGAGCGGTAAATAAATAATTGCCACTATTAAAGTTCCAACTCTCGTACTTTCAATGTGCGAAAATGTACTAGAAATTAAAAATTCCTGTAAAATGCCGAACTGTACAACGTTCTTGAGGTGAGCCACAATCACAGCTCATGATATCTGTCGTCGGTGGCATCTGGTCAGTCGATCACGCACGGCAGTCCAGTCCTCGGTCCGCGGGTGAATCGCGAAAAACCGGCGATTTGCCTCCACACGCCGGCCTGAATGGCCGAGCAGTTCTAGGCGCTACAGTCTGGAACCGCGCGACCGCTACGGTCGCAGGTTCGAATCCTGCCTCGGACATGGATGTGTGTGATGTCCTCAGGTTAGTTAGGTTTAAGTAGTTCTAAGTTCTAGGGGACTGATGACCTCGGAAGTTACGTCCCATAGTGCTCAGAGCCATTTGAATCATTTTGCCTCCACACACGAAAGGACAGGGCCAGTGGGCAGATCGGAGTGACTAGACACGACGGGCGGGGACTGCACGTTAGAGGCAAACGATCAGATCGGTTGGCCCGATCCGTCAGAGGTATCCACGGAATTGCTGCGCGGTTCTGGCCCGTCGTGTGATATTTTCATCAGTGTCGGGGCAGGTAGAAGTTGTGAAAGAACGAGCTGCGACGGCCACAGAATACGCGCAGTGTCGTGTACAGATGGAAGCACTGTAGGATACGAGAGCTGTCGGCCCAGGCGCGTCCAGCCCCCAGTTGGAGCGGTTGGTATGGCCGCCAGGTGGGCCCCGGGATCCTGCCGGATGCGTGCTCGGCACGTGCGCTGCGTCCTGCCCGCCGCCTTCATTAGGCGCCAACAGGAACAGGTTCACCGCGGCCACCACTGAGCCAGCCGACACGCGCCTCCGGTAAAGCAACGCCTGTCTCTGGCGGAGGCGGCGCACCACTACCGCCACGCAGCGGCAGCACCCTGACACACGCCCGCACACATGCTGCAGGGGCTGCCATATCTTGTTTATTCGTAAACCGGATCGAATCCGCCCGGTGTACTGGCCTCCTGAATGTGGTTATTTCGGCCGTTTCCCACATCCGACTAGGTGAATACCTGACTGAGATGCACGTCCCACATTATTTTATCTGCACCATTCGTATACATTTCAAAAACGCTCTCACACTTTCACATGGCCAACACGAGATGCAGACAGATTGGGTACCCAATTTCCATCTCTGAACGGCAGGGCCATGGAAGTGGTGGAGCCAGTATGGGGATGGGAAGAATGGGGACAGAAGGGGCATCCGGCCATCCTCTACCAATAACACTGCGAAATCCAGATTAACTTGTCAACCCCATGAAGGTCCTGTATGAGGACAGGAAGAAAAGGAAGCTTGTATGTACAACACTACAAAAGATACCTGATTTCACTTTCAGCGTTACGCAAGAAATTTGCACAGTAGCAGCTTTCTCGGTACGACACAGAAATGACTGTCGAAGATTGTCGATTCATCGAGGGCCAGTAGACAGTAGGCAGAGATAGGCCGCAGTGCCTGGTGAACTAATACGCCCCATGTTCAGTTGACGATGTCCCGGATGACTGGAGAAACAGATATCATCTCATGCTTACGGATCTTATTGGCTACAATGTGAATGGCATCAAAGGGCCCTCCACACTGAAGCGGTTCCTACTTTTATTTAAAATCCTATTGCTTATTACAGTGGCATTTTTACAAGTTAATCGTAATTCGTAATCTGTTAGCGTACATTTCCTGATATTTTCCCTCGGTTCTTATTCAAAATGGTCACAATCATTGCAGGAGTAATAATCAGAGTAACTGTACCGTACTACCAAAGTCAGTATGTATCCTCTAAACTATGTTTCTGTACTTGTTTTAGTGCATAGATATCGGACCTTCCAGGGATAGATAATTTCCTTCACATCGAAATCGTATAACGAACGTCCTATCTACACTGATGAGCCAAAGAAACTGGTACACCTGCCTAATATCGTGTAGGGCCCACGCGAACACCGCAACACGACGTGGCATGAATTCGACTGTCTGAAGTAGTGATGGAGAGAACTGACACCGTGAGTTCTACAGGGCTCTCCATAAATCCTTAAGAATACGAGGAGGTGAAGGTTTCTTCTGAGCAGCCCGTTTAAAGGCATCGCAGATATGCTCAATAATATTCTTTTCTGGGGAGTCTGGAGGCCAGCGGAAGTGATTAAATTCAGAAGAGTGTTCCTGGAGCCACTCTGTAGCAATTCTGGACGTGTGGGGTGTCGCATTGTCCTGCTGGAATTGCCCAAACGCGTCGGAATGCACAATGGACATGAACTGATGCAGGTGATCAGACAGGATGCTTACGTACGTGTCACCTGTCAGAGTCGTATCTGGACGTAACAGGTATCCCATATTACTCCAACTGCACACGTCTTGCCCCATTACAGAGCCTCTAACAGCTTGAACAGTCCCCTGCTGACATGCAGGGTCCATGGATTCATGAAGTTGTCTCCGTACCCGTACACGCCCATCCACTCGATACAATTTGAAACGAGACTCGTCTGACCAGGCAACATGTTTCCAGTCACCAACAGTCCAACGTCGGTGTTGACGAGTCCAGGCGAAGCGTATAGCGTTGTGTCGTGTAGTCATCAAGGCTACACGAGAGGGTCTTCGACTTCGAAAGCCCATATCGATAACGTTTCGTTGAATAGTTCTCAAGCTGCCACTTGTTGATAGCCCAGCACTGAAATCTGCTGCAATTTGCGAATATGTCACACTTCTGTCACGTTGAAAGATTCTCTTCAGTCGTTGTTGGTCCCATTCTTTGATGTTTTAGCGGATTCCTGATATTCATGGTTCACTCGTGAAATGTTCATACGGGAAAATCCCCACTTCACTGCTACCTCGGAGATGCTGTGTCCCATCGCTCGTGCGCCGACTATAACACCACGTTCAAACTCTCTTACATCTTGATAACCTGCCTTTGTAGCAGGAGCAACCCATCTAACAACTGCGCTGGACAATTGTTCTCTTATAAAGGAATTTCCGACCGCAGCGCCGTATTATGCCTGTTTACATATCTCTGTACTTGAATATGCATACCTATATGAGTTTGTTTGGCGCTTGATTGTGTAACTGCTAGTTTGCAAAGCCGATATTGTAGCGGCGTTTCCGAAAGCGACCCTGTGAACGAGGGTGTCAACAGACGTGAGGCACACACAAATTTTTTCAGTTCCTCTTTTACCGGAATTTTATCATTTACAATGAAGTAGTACAGTAATCTTAGGTATGACGCTAGATTTGAATTGAGAACGTTTCTCCAGGCGATGCTCGACGTCGATAACAATGGCCACTTGTATTCAGCATGATTTCTCTTATTGGATTCAGTGAATAAATCACGTAGTTCAGAGTTGGTTAACAGTTTCAGAGGCTTGCTGCACTCGAACTATAAAGCCTGATATGGCGCTAAACTGAATGTATCGCTCCTATGTCTACAGTAGTTCAACTCTATTTTAGGTTTACGATCAAGTTCGAATTCTGTGTGTTAATGTGCTTTCTCATGCGACTTATCAGAAGAACCTTCCATCGTTGTTGTTACACTTTTGAAATAATGAAACCACCCTTCGCTACAGAGAATGTTACAACGTAAAATTTTATTTTCAATACGTTGCCTCTGATGGCACTGATATCGACGTGGTGTGCACCTGCAAGTATTTCCTTTTGTTGTCCTGTAGCGTCCTCTAATTCGGACTATAAGAGTTTTAATACGACAATAGTCTGTTAAGACACTACAGAGCATTTCACAAATCCTATTACAGGCTGCATGTTGTAGAAAATGCTAAACAGAGAAGGATTTGATAAAGAATCCGTATCCAGGAATGGATGTGAACTAAGTTTGAAGATCTGATCACTTTCAAATTTCCCGCTTCACAGTACGCACACATGTTGAGAAGAGCGCATCTGTTGAGGAATGAGAGGCTCTTATGCCATCTGTTGATGTACAATAGGAAACTGTAGACTGTGCTGCCCCATGCAGCTCACGTGTGATATACTGTATCTGTAATGCGTGCTGTGAATAAAAGTGTGAGCTGATCTTTACTGTGCTGAATTCCTGTGAATGGTATTAAGTACCGTCTTGTCTTGGTGGGAAGATTTGTGTGAACGTATGAAACGTTCTGCCAAGAGTTGCTTGAGGAAAGTCCTCGATCGTTCTTAGGTGGATGAAGAGAGGATAAACACCATTTTTATGGTAGTAGAACCTTTAATAAATTGAAAACCCACCCCTCAAGAGGAAAGTGATACGATATTGACACCAGCCTTCTTCCTAAACGGCCTCATGTGGGCTAGAACCAGCAACTCGGAAGGATCTTGCCAAGGAATTCCGACTGAGACAAAAGAACAACGAGTACATCTGGTGCAGATGAAAAAATGAATACTCTTTGCTGCTAAGAAGTTACCACGAGGTAAGGGGATATCCCTCAAGAGCAAAACCAAGAAACTGAGAAGTCGTTGTACTTCAAGAGGAAATTAAACTACGACACTTGTGGAAGAGGGCAGTTGTGAAAGAAATACGGCCTGGCACGGACGAAAAATTAAGATGTATCATTCTCAGTCAGCTGGATGGAAGGAAGGTCTGTCGACCGGTCTAGGCGCTTGTCCCCCTGGAGACAGACAGGGTGAGAGGCATGTTGAGGAATAAGAGGCTCCTGCCTGATCTGTTATCGTCTCATGGAAAAGTATAGACTACGCTGCCTATGCGCTACGGGGTGTACAGTAACTTTCCATGTATGCTGTGAATAAATGTGTGTGTTGAAGTTCACTGTGTTGAATTCCTTCGTATAACAATCAGTATAAAAAACACCTAACGGGTATTATTGAAAATATCCTGATGGTAAGTGTGTTAAGGCAGTACGACAAACATATCAGTCATAGCGCGCAAATATCACATTCAGCAGTGACACATGAACTCACGTACAGACCGTTTATTACCATAGAGCATTTGCGAGGTACGAGTAATATCACAATGGTATCAAGACTCAAAGAAGTGAAAACTGCTACAGTAGTGGGGGAAAATTTGCATGTGCAGGTTTTTCTTGACGTTTGTCCTCGATATCAAATAACACAATCAGAGTAGGCAGTTAGGGGCCATGTCTTTCTTAGAAACAGTCCTTTACACTGCTGAATGATTTCGCAATTGAACACGGCTACTGATGTAAAGAAATTATTATTATTATTCGATGTAAAGAATTATTTTTGTTGTGTTGTTGCATGTTCTGAAGTTATGCCAACTTGATTCGTGGGATATTTTTGTTTATGTGACTTTTTAAAGTAATTGTGTTGCGCGTGTTTCATTCAGATGGGTGGATTACGCTGAGGTGACACAAATCATGGGATATTTCCTAATATCGCGTCGGACTTCATTTAGTCCAGCGTAGTGCAGCAACTCGGCGTGGCATGGACTCCACAATCGTCGGAAATAGCGAGCCATGCTGCCTCTGTAGCCGTCCATAATTGCGAAAGCGTTGCCGGTACAGGATTCTGTGCATGAACTGACTTCTCTAGTACGCCCCATGTCGGGCGACCTGGGTGGCCAGATCATTCGCTCGAATCGTCCAGAATGTTCTTCAAATGAATCGAGAACACGTGTGGTCGGAGACATGGTGCATTGTTATCCATAGAAGTTCCATCGATTTTTGGGAACATGCAGTTTATGAATGGCTGTTGATGGTCTCCAAGTAGCCGAACATAACCATATAACCAATTCCAGCCAATGACCGGTTCAGTTGGACCAGAGCAACCAGTTCGTTCCATGCAAAACACAGTGCCCTGTTCACAGTTTGTGTCCACGGCTTCGCAAGGTCTGCACCACATTTGAACCCTACTGTCAGCTCTTACCAAGTGAAATCGGGTTTATCTGACCAGGTCACAGTTTTCCAGTCGTCTGGGATCCAACTGATATGGTCACGAGCCCAGGGGAGGCGCTGCTGGTGATCTCGTGCTGTTGGCAAACGCACTCGCGTCGGTCGTTTGCTGCTATAGCCCACTAACGCCAAATTGCCAAATTTCAACTTTTGTCCCAACGTGTGCGTTCGCCGTACATCCGACATTGATATCTACTGTCGTTTCGAGCAATGTTGCTTTTCTGTTAGTACTGACAACTCTTCGCAAACGTCGCTGCTCTCGGTCTTTAAGTGAAGGCCGTCGGCCACTGCGCTGTCCGTGGTGAGAGGTAATGCCAGAAATTTGGTATTTTCGGCGCACTCTTGTATCTCGGAATATTGAATTTCCTAACGATTTCCGAAATGGAATGCCACATGTGTGTACCTCTAATTACCATTTCGCGTTCAAAGTCTGTTAGCATCGTCGTGCCGCTATAATTACGTCGGACACCTTTTCACGTTGATCGCTTGATTAGAAATAACAGCTCCGCCAATGCTCTGACGTTTTATACCCTGTGTGTGTGATACTACCGTTATCTGTATAAGTGCATATCGCTAAATATTGCGTAAACTACTGCGTGCTCACAAAATTGTGTGTTTTGCACGTGCATTACTGATGGAAATTCATGCAAAGCAGGCGGATGTTTATGACAAGTATACTCTCTCCATTTTCAACTGTTCAGAAATAGGCAGCCGTATTCAACTGTGGTCATACTTAGTTTGAAAATGTGTTGCAAAGCTTTCGGATTAAAACTGTAGAGGACACTAAAGTGGATACTTACAGGTAAGGAAATGATGGTTGGAAATGAAAATTTTGTCTTTCTAGTCACCTACAAAAGTTACGAATGAAGCTTATTGGAACTGTTCAAAGTGCCTATTGACAGACCTACACTCGGCATTCAGAGTGATTTGGCCAGAAGTGGTTGTTATGAGAGCAGTGTAACTGATGCCCTACCAGTGCCCTCCACCCTGCTTCCACACAAAAAATCAGTGGAATTTTTATTGACTAAGAACATTCATCGATCAGCCTAATCAGACGAACATGTACATCAATTCATACTGCAGTAAATTAGATCTACTCGAACTGAATAGCTGTTCAACTGTGTAGAGTGCAAGTCTTAGTTGTTTTCCACATAGCAAATTCCCCTACTTGCGTTATCCACTACGGAAGTAAAGAGGCACGTGGCTAAACTCGCCCTCTGACTAAACAACTTACCTGATTTTGTGACCATGGTTTAGCATATGAAGAGACGTCTTGATGAGTAAATAACAGATTAGTATTCCTGTTTCCTCAGGGGTTTACAACAAATGGATCAAATGGCTCTGAGCACTATGGGACTTAACTTCTGAGATCATCAGTCCCCTAGAACCTAGAACTACTTAAACCCGACTAACCTAAAGACATCACACACATCCATGCCCGAGTCAGGATTCGAACTTGCGACCGTAGCGGTCGCGCGGTTCCAGATTGTAGCGCTCGGCCACCCCGGCCGGCCAGGGGTATACAAGTAAGAGTTGAATGCGCTTGCAGGAAACCATTATATGCAGTTAAACGCTGTTGGTGTAGGATGGCGAAATCACCCAAGGCAGGTCCTAGTTATGCATTTTGCTGTGACGTCTGTCTGACTCTTGCTACAACTGTGTAACTGACATATTGGGAAAGAACGAGATGTAGGTGAGGCCGTCAGGCACGCAGACGTTCGGGACACGAATTAATTAAACTGTCAGCAGCAATGAGCGAGCCTCCGATAGCGGAGCGATAAGACGTCAGCGGCCCCGTCCAGCGGGCCGCTTTTCGGCTGTCTGGTGTCCACGTGACGGGCCTGAGGGCCACGTGGCTTCGGGCCCTTGCTCTGATAACGCGGCTGCCGTGCTTCGCATTCCTGCTCGCAGCCAGCTCGTTACCTGCACTCTCGTTTCTGCAGGAATTTTTCTCTTTTTCCAACAAGCCTCGTTACATTCTGTTTCTTGAACTGCTGTCTAGAGATAGCCTAAGAAACGAGTCCCGTTCTCAGAAGGAAGGGAACTAACAATGTCACATCACATGTCCTTACGCTTGTCTCCTGCTTTCTTCGTACACCTGCTACTTATCGCTCCCCTCGTTGTCCCATCGTGCTGCTGGTTGCGTGTTCGGTATTTCCTGAAAATACCACAATTAGGCAACGTACCGGTTCTTGTTTGTTGAAGGCGCTGTGGTGTACGGGAAGGTGTTGTCCTTGAGTGACTGTGGGAGGATACGACTTAGTCAAAATTTCTAGTTGGTTTGATGAATGGCAGCTACGTCTAAATGTAGAAAAATGTATGTTAATGCAGATGAATAGCTAAAACCATCCTCTAATGTTTGAATGCAGCATTAGTGGAGTTTCGGTTGACAGAGCCACGTCAATTAAATATCTACAGCAGTGATATCTAGCGTGCCAAACCTCAAGGACGTCGTTATAAATACACGGCAGTACACCCCATGTTTTCAAAGTGTCAACATGTCTGAAGTAATGGTAGCTATAGTACTCAGATTTTATAACGAAGCTTGTATGGCTGATTAATGTGACTGTGCCATCTACGTAAGCAATGAGAATTATGTGATGTATTGGATTAATTCAGGTCTGAAGATGGTCATAGTAATTACCAGATTAATACGAGTACAATTTTTGTCATCCTCGAGTGGATTTATAAAAAAACAAAACTAGGGACAACGTTGCAAAGTTGCATGAAATGGAACAAGCATGTAAGGACTGTAATAGAGAAGGTGAATGGCTACGGTTTATTGGGCGAATTTTAGCAAAGTGTGGTTTATCTGTTAGGGGGACAGCATATAGAACACTAGTGACCCCCATTCTTCTGTACCGTTCGACTGTTTTCGATCGGCAGCAGATCGGGTTGAAAGAAGGCGTCGAAGGAGTTCAGAGGCAGGCTGTTACTGGTAGGTTCGAACAACCCGCAACAGTTACTGGGATGCGTTGTGAGATCAAATGCGAATCAGGGAAGACGATATTGTTTTCCCCAAACACTAATCAGAATATTTAGAGAACTGCTATTTGAAGCTGACTGCAGAACGATTGTATTGCCAACAGCGTACATTTCGTATAAGGACCACGGAGACAAGATAAGAGAAAATTGAGCCCCTACGGAGGCATATACAGAGCCGTGTTTCTCTTGCTCTGTTTGCGAGTGGTTAGGAAAAGCCGGCCACGGTGGCCGATCGGTTCTAGGCGCTTCAGTACGGAAATGCGCGACTGCTACGGTCCCAGGTTCGAAACCTGCCTCGGGCATGGGTGTGTTTGATGTCCTTAGGTTAGTTAGGATAAAGTAGTTCTAAGTTTTAGGGGACTGATGACCTCAGATGTTAAGTCCCATAGTGCTCAGAGCCATTTGCACCATTTGGTTTGGAAAAGAAATGACCAGGTACAAGGGACCGTGTACCGTGAACCATATGGTGGCTTGCGGATTATATTTGCATCTGCAGCAGCAATTTGAGTCGCAGTTGGCACCACAGTGACACAACGAACTGTTACAAGTCGTTTACTTCCAGAACAGATAAGAGCCAAATGTCCTGTAACGTGCAATAAAATGGTTCAAATGGCTCCGAGCACTATGGGACTTAACTTCTGAGGTCATCAATCCCCTAGAACTTAGAACCACTTAAACCTAAGTAACCTAAGGACATCACATGCAGCCATGCCCGAGGCAGGATTCGAACCTGCTACCGTGGCGGTCGCGCGGTTCCAGTCTGTAGCGCCTAGAACCGCTCGGCCACATTGGCCAGCCTAACGTGCAATCCGCCGAACCCAAACCACCTCCGTGGTGCCAAGCGAGAGGTCATCTGAGGGCAGGGTGAGATCCGTTGTGTTATCTGATGAAAGCCGGTTCTGCCTTTGTGGTAGTGATGGCCGTGTGATGGTTATGAGGAGGCAAGTCGAGGACCTGCAACGAACGTGTCCGCAGCTTAGACACACTGGAGCTACACCTGAAATTATGGTCTGGGGAGCGATATTGTATGACAGCAGAAACACCGTTGCGGTTATTCCACACATCTCGATTGCAAATTTGTCTGGTGATTCGTCTGTTGTGCTGCCATTCATGAACAGCATTCCAGAGGCGTTTTCCAACAGGATAACGCTTATCCACATAGCGCTATTATATTTCAACACGTTCGAGGGGGTGTCGACATATTGCCTTGGCCTGCTCGACCATCAGATCTGTCTCCAGTCGAGCACATATGGGACACCATCGGACGACAACTCCAGCGTCACCTACAAACAGCAGTAACAGTCGCTGTATAGACCGACCAAGTGTAGCACGCACACAACTCCATCCCACAAACTGACATACGGCACCTGCACTACACAATGCATGCATGCTTGCATTCAACATTCTCGCGATTACACCGGTTATTAATGTACCAGCATTTCACATTTCCGACGGCTTGTCTCGCGCTTACATTAACCTGTGATCTCGGAACATGTTGTTGTTGTTGTGGTCTTCAGTCCTGAGACTGGTTTGATGCAGCTCTCTATGCTATTCTGTCCTGTGCAAGCTGCTTCATCTCCCAGTGCGTACTGCAGTCTACATCCTTCTGAATCTGATTAGTGTATTCATCTCTAGGTCTCCCTCTACGACTTTTACACTCCACACTGCCCTCCAATACTAAATTGGTGATCCCTTGATGCCTCAGAACGTGTCCTACCAACCGATCCCTTCTTCCAGTCAAGTTGTACCACAAACTCCTCTTCTCCCCAATTCTATTAAATACCTCCTCATTCGTTATGTGATCTCCCCATCTAATCTTCAGCATTCTTCTGTAGCACCACATTTCGAAAGCTTCTATTCTCTTCTTGTCCAAACTGTTAACCGTCCATGTTTCACTTCCATACATGGCTACACTCCATATAAATACTTTCAGAAACGACTTCCTGACACCTAAATCTATACTCGATGTTAACAAATTTCTCTTCTTCAGAAAGGCTTTCCTTGCCATTGCCAGTCTACATTTTATATCCTCTGTACTTCGACCATCATCCGTTATTTTGCTCCCCAAATAGCAAAACTCCTTTACTGCTTTAAGTGCCTCATTTCCTAATCTAATTCCCTCAGCATCACCCGATTTAATTCGACTACATTCCATTATCTTCGTTTTGCTTTTGTTGATGTTCATCTTATATTCTCCTTTCAAGACACTGTCCATTCCGTTCAGCTGCTCTTCCAAGTCCTTTGCTGTCTCTGACAGAATTACAATGTCATCGACGAACCCCGAAGTTTTTATTTCTTCTCCATGGATTTTAATACCTACTCCGAATTTTTCTTGAATCACTTAAATATATCACCCAGACAAACGTATTTCGAAATTTCATTACTTTACATTATATTTTGGTGTTCGATTATTTTCCATCGATGTATTTTTCGGCCCATTTTTATTTCGCCCACGCCGTAGAAGAGAGGAGCGTTTCATCTGGAGCTCGTTTAGTACTAACAATAAGATCTTTGTCATTTTTGTGGCAGACGCTACAAAACAATCGTTCTGCGCTACAGATACGAAGAGCACACATTCCAGAAACATTCAGAGGACATATTACGTAATAGGTACCACGAAAAGAGAGCACTGACAATACCAGAATAATTACAATCCCTACTGGGGCTTCCACGTGCCATTCACGAATGGAAGGGAAAAGAGGGGAGAGAATTGTGGTGCAAGAAGTATTTTCCCCTCTAGCTCCTTAAGGTGGCTCGCTGAGTATAGAGCTGAAACCTGTGGAACAGACACTAACGAGCAACATCGTAAACAGCTTTGTCGAGGTAAAAAGCTGAGCGGAGAATGCGTGATGATGGAAGTCCAACACGCCAGGCCGGCAGCCGGCCGGCGTGAAATCGCGCTAATCTCGCTGCCGAGAACTGGGCTGTTGTTGCGCAACAGGGCGACCCGCGGCTCGCTACCCGGAATTGTGGACGCGGGCGCGGGCGTAATGAGCGGCCGGTTGGCCAAACCGCTTCATCGGCGGCGCCCGGCGCTCGCACCCACTACACTACGGCTGCCCCCCACTACACTCCTCTACACTACACCTGCTTGCGCCGCGTCGCTAGGCGCGGCTGGCCCGCGTTTGCGTAATTGGCGGTGCTGCCCTCGCTGCCGCCCACCGCTTAGGGCCGCGCCGTGACATTTGCCACAAATTACCGCCCGGCGCAAGTGCGGCGCCCAATTTCGTTCTTGTTTCACGCGCTTCCGCCGGCCGCGCCGCTTCGACACGGCTCGTTTTGGGGCCAATTTTGGAGCCAGCCGCCGCCTGGGACTTACTGTTCTTGCCCTCGCGTTCAAAATGCCACGCTGCAGTGAGAAATTCGACGCATGTGACTTACTCTGACAGAGACTTTCGTAAGAACTGTGTGAACACCAAATCTCGCTCTCTATTTCTCACAGGCTATGTTTCTTTATTTGCGGGACGAATATACTCAATTGCGTTGGCTCTATCTGATGTGAGATATCTGTCAGGAACTACAAAAATGGTATTAATAATCCTGTCTCATAAAATTCGGGGATCGGAGACGAGTCATGGAGAAAGACTTTGTTCTTTTGATTGTGAGGACCCAGAATCCCCACACAACGAGGAGAGGGCAAAAATTAAATATAAAGAATCCAGTACATAAAACTGTGGGCTACTGACATAGCTGAGTAGTACATTTAATCGCTAGTCACATTGCAGACGACTGCTCATTTTTCTTTGCACATGGCGGAATGGAGTAATATATCAGGCTACGAGATTACTTGTGTGCTCGTTAACAAACCGGTCTTTCCCTCTGGTTCCGTATTTTCACTTTATGACGCTATTCGCTTATACCGTATCTACATTTAGATGGTCGAAATTCAGCACCATTTGGTTTTCCCTTAAGGTCTGAGAATGTTATAGGTTGGTTGGTTGGTTAGACGATTAAGGCGACCAAACTACCAGGTCATTAGTCCGTTTTTTCTCGAACAGACTGTAGATCGGTGAGAGCCTACCGCTCAAAAAGCTAGGTAAAGAAAACCCCAAGATGGACCAGAGTTCAACAAAGCTGAGTTCAGATACAAAAAGAATAAAGGGAGACAGAATAAGGAATGAAGGCAAGATGCCCCATCTAGGGAGCAGCCGGAAGGCCGCGAAAGCAGAGTGTTCTCAAATACCTGCAAAAATATGTCAGTGATGTTTACATTAAGTATCACGGTGTTTTTTTTTTTCAGTGATACGCCTGTATGTCATATTGCTTTCTAAAACTCGACTGCACTAACTTATGGTATTTCCGTGACTAGAAACATGCGATTAATAAGAACAGCGGACAGTTGAGATTTAAACTTAGGACTAAAACATCGATACTAACCAGACCAAAGTAAAATACTAGGCAAACACAAAAACAGATAGTTGTTCGAAATACAATTATTTAGACTTACTCTTTGTATAATACCCTCTTATTAAATATTTAAGTGTTATAGCGGCATCTAAATATGTCAAGAACGTTTAGTGTGATGCTGTGCACTCTCATCACCTAAATCTTCTCACCACAGATTTAGGAGAGACGACGATAATCATCACTAGAAAATTATAATCAGTGGGAATCATTTACTTTTGTAGCAAATGATTCGGTCTAGCAGAAGCGAAGCATAAAATGAATTGCTGCAATGTTTACTAACCAGAACTATAGCGTAATGGCCCTCTAAAACGTCTACCAATCGGAACTAAGCCTCTCTAAAAATTTGGGGACTGTAGTTCCCTCAATCAGTTGCTAAATAACAGCAACAAGTAATAAAAACACTCGATTTAAAACACACAGACACACCACATAACCAACCCAGAAAGGAAGGGGCCTTTTTTTATTGCTTGTATTGCAAACCGTTTTCTTCAACAAATAAAAAGGGAACTATTAACTGAGTTTTTGGGGAAAATTTTCTAGTCACGATGTAACCTCCCAACATAAAAAAAATAATTATATCATTCACATTCAGTGTAACCTCCCAATGGTTTATTATTCCGTAACCTCGCAATAATAACGTGACTAACCTCCCAATAAAAAATGTGACTCATATGTAGCCTTTCAATAATTAACTGACTGTGGATCTAAACTGGTAAATTTGGACGTCAGCAGTGCTGCGTCACGGCCCTGAAAGATCATACTGAATAAATTGAAAATTCTTACGCCAATGAAATCGCCGGATAACGCGTATGTATCTGCTCCTGTAAGAAACTTTTCTGGCACAGCCCAGTGCAATGCTGGCCGCTAGATTTGTCATGTGTAGAACGAAACAACTGATTTTTCTTTACGATAACCGGGATGACCAGGGATTGCAGAAATTAGTAAATTCTTTAAATTCAGATGAATGAGTGTCAAAAAGTTAATTTTATAAAAAGATTATTATTAAAAGATTTTTTTAAACATTTACATGGGTCTTGATGTAACAATAGTACAAACTTAGTTGTAACAAACTACATATGCGCGCGGCTGATTTTACCTTATACTACATCGCTTAGGCACTGCCATCGCTCCCCTCGACCGGTCCCGCCAACTCCATACACCAGACTGCTATCTTCTACTTTACTGACACTGCTCTTACTGCAGCCAACACTGCTCTCTGGTCTGAGATTCTCTTATAGCTTACACATCGCAGGCAGCGCGCGAGCAATCCATCGAAATTACATCTGCTCGAGTGCGCTAGCAATAAATTCCTTAGTCGTGGACCTCTTATAAAGTCCATCTGCTAGTTTTTAGGGCACTACAGAAAGGCAATGCGTAATTTTTTTGGCCTGTTTTTCCCCAGCAGTAAATGAGCAACGGTAAAATGTTACAAAATATTACCGAGATATACAAGAAACGTTTGGTAACGGCTGAGAGCTCGATGAACTGACGCCATTTCCCTTAATGCTTCATCCGAGTTACACCGTGCGGCAGAGGATGACATGGCGGCCGGTCGACATCGAATGTTCCGTCAGGACCGGAACGCGAAGCACGAACAAGATGCACAGACGGGTCTAGAGTGCTAATGGCGTTTCGTCAAACTGCACGCTACTGTAGCTTAAGGCGGTAGATGGTTAACAATTTGGGAGGAAGAAATAGCCAACCGGTTCGCGACAACGTTCTTCAAATGGTTCAAATGGCTCTGAGCACTATAGGACTTCACATCTGAGGTCATCAGTCCCTTAGAACGTAGAACTACTTAAACCTAACTAACCTAAGGACATCACACACATCCATGGCGGAGGCAGGATTCGAATCTGCGACCGTAGCAGTCGCGCGGTTCCGGACTGAAGCGCCTAGAACCGCTCGGGCACCGCGGCCGGTGACAACGTTCTGCAAATCTGTGCAGCGCTCAGAGCACCAGTTAGGTCCCGGCGCCATTGTCACACAACAGGAAGAGCGTGTCATTGGGCGTCCTTGGAGCGAGTGACACCTAGCAGCGCTGTCCATTGTCGCCCGGTCACGGTCGGAGGGGCGCAGAATAAAGCCCGACGTCCGGCCGCCAGCGCGAGGACAGCCGGCCGCGGGGTCGTTGAGCAGGGCCCGCCCGGGTCGCTCTGTGCGCGGGCGGCAGTCCAGGCCAAGGCCGGTGGTAAATTCTCGACGAGGTGATTACTCCGCGGTCATTAATGCACCTCATTAAGCAGACAAAGAGAACCGCCACGGTAAAGGACTAGTGCCGCTAACGATTAATAAAAATACACTACTGGCCATCAAAATTGCTACACCAAGAAGAAATGCAGATGATAAACGGGTATCCATTGGACAAATATGTTATACTAGAACTGACATGTGCTTACATTTTCACGCAATTTGGGTGCATAGATCCTGAGAAATCAGTACCCAGAACAACCACCTCTGGCCGTAATGACGGCCTTGATACGCCTGGGCATTGAGTCAAACAGAGCTTGGATGGCGTGTACAGGTACAGCTGCCTGTGCAGCTTCAACACGATACCACAGTTCATCAAGAGTAGTGACTGGCGTATTGTGACGAGCCAGTTGCTCGGCCACCATTGACCAGACGTTTTCAATTGGTGAGAGATCTGGAGAATGTGCTAACCAGGGCAGCAGTCGAACATTTTCTGTATCCAGAAAGGCCCGTACAGGACCTGCAACATGCGGTCGTACATTATCCTGCTGAAATGTAGGGTTTCGCAGGGATCGAATGAAGGGTAGAGCTAGGGATCGTAACACATCTGAAATGTAACGTCCACTGTTCAAAGTGTCTTCAATGCGAACAAGAGGTGACCGAGACGAGTAACCAATGGCACCCCCAATATGGTGATGACGAATACACGCTTCCAGTGTGCGTTCACTGCGATGTCGCCAAACACGGGTGCGACCATTATGATACTCTAAAGGTAACCTGGATTCATCCGAAAAAATGACGTTTTGCCATTCGTGCACCCAGGTTCGTCGTTCCTGTCTGTCATGCAGCGTCAAGGGTAACGGCAGCCATGATCTCCGAGGTGATAGTCCATGCTGCTGTAAACGTCGTCGAACTGTTCGTGCAGATGGTTGTTCTCTTGCAAACGTCCCCATCTGATGACTCAGGGATCGAGACGCAAGACGTGGCTGTACAATCCGTTACAGCCATGCGGATAAAATGCCTGTCATCTCGACTGCTAGTGATACGAGGCCGTTGGGATCCAGCACGGCGTTCCGTATTACCCTCCTGAACCCACCGATTCCATATTCTGCTAACAGCCATTGGATCTCGACCAACGCGGCCGGTCGGGGTGTCCGAGCGGTTCTAGGCGCTACCGTCTGGAACCGCGCGACCGCTGCGGTCGTAGGTTCCAATCCTGCCTCGGGCATGGATGTGTGTGATGTCCTTAGGTTAGTTAGGTTTAAGTAGTTCTAAGTTCTAGGGGACTGATCACCTCAGAAGTTAAGCCGCATAGTGCTCAGAGTCATTTGAGCCATTTGAGTCGACCAACGCGAGCAGCAAGGCCGTGATACGATAAACCGCAATCGCGATAGGCTACAATTCGACCTTTATGAAAGTGGGAAACGTGATAGTACGCATTTCTCCTCCTTCCACGAGGCATCACAACAACGTTTCACCAGGCAACGCCGGCCAACTGCTGTTTGTGTATGAGAAATCGGTTGGAAACTTTCCTGATGTCAGCACGTTGTAGGTGTTGCCACCGGCGCCAACCTTGTGTGAATGCTCTGAAAAGCTAATCATTTGCATATCACAGCATCTTCTTCCTGTCGGTTAAATTTAGCGTCTGTAGCACGTCATCTTCGTAGTGAAGCAATTTTAATGGCTAGTAGTGTAATTATCTTGATCTTGATCTTTTTAAAACACTGGTGCATAATTTATTTCGTAACTGGCGTGCAAAATAATATTGAAGTTTTATAAAACTTTGACCGTTAAACTGATTTATTAGGGCGGTACAGCATTCGATTTTCAATTTTATGTTTTTACGTAAAGATGATACATACTTTTAATTTTTCTGCTGCAATCTCTCTTGTTGTCTTGATGAATAACAAATATTTGTTTTGGTGCGTTAAAACTATAGGTTCTGTATGCGTAGTTTTGAACTTGGATGTTTAAAAATGATTGTGATAAAACGTCATGCTGGATTCCCCGGGTATTAGAGATCCCTGAGCAAGCCACCTACAGTTTCTGCGGTTTTGTACTCCTGCACGCTTATTCCATTGCACAAGAACTAATAGCTGAAGTGCCTGTAGGGTTCCCATACTCTCAGAAGCTTCAGGCTTCCTGTGAACGAGTGGTAAAGGAATGGGACGTGGCATTATGAGAAGGTATTTGTTACGAACACAATTCTTCCGTACGGTACTCGTGGACGCGTGTCGTGAGTTAACAGATCGTCAGCGACCGGGGCAGAGGCGGCTGTGGGAGTGCTTATTACGGCCACCGTCACCGCAGGTCCGGCCTGTCAGGGAAGCCCGGCCGGAACCCATTTGTTACAGGCGGGCCTGGCTCTGCGGGCGACGTCTCATTTTGGGCGCCAGCGCCGACAAAGAGGCGGCTGCGGCGGCGGCAGGAGGCCGCAGACACAGCCAGGGCCAGGGCAAGAGCTAGTCGAGAGAGGGGCCCGGCTTTGGCAGGTCGTTAGGCGGCTGCGCTTGTACCACACAGACACTGGCACACTGGCGCACTGAACACAGCCTGCGGGACACGCACTCGTATCCAGCACATCCGGGCGAGCTCGCTGGCAGCGAACAGGCAATCTGCGTAAAGGAAGGCAGGGAACAGGGTGAGACCTGAAATTTCATCTGTCTACACTGCCTGTCATCAGATATGTAACACTATCACTGATCAGCCAGAACATTATGACCACCCACCTACTATCGATATGAACCCGTCCAGGCGATAGCAGCGCCACCTGGCGAGGGACGAATGCTAGTCAGACACACGTACGGTGCATGTAGTATCAGTTAGCCTGTAACCTCCCCCTCACTTATCGACCTTAATGACAGTGAAAAATTAAACCGCGTGTACCTAATGGAAATTTGGGAAAAGCAATCGTAACCGAAGTTAATCTGTCGGTAAAGAGGGAGGAAAGGGTTACTTCTAAATGAATTGAAAAATGCAAATGAAACTGGTGGAAATTAATTTTGAGAAGGGGTAAAGTTAATGAAGAAAGTAAATGTGCCGTCGTCACGTTAACAATCAATTGGCGCTAATTAGATATTTGAGATTTGAGGGAAATTACGGTCGCCAGTCCTAAGGACAATTACTATAGTAACTGAAAAAGAAAGGTTATTACACATATAATTAGTACTAGAAGCGTGGCAACTGAAGGTTGACACGTGTAGTGTGAAAACTGAAAGTTTGTCAGAAGTAATAAATTTCCCTACACCCTGACTTAATTTAGCAAAATAATTAATAAAACCGGAAAATTGAAAGTTACTTTAGTGACTGAAGTTAATAGTGAGCTTTCTTTCTCAAGCACATCGAAATTCAGTAAAATACAGTTACTCTTGGACTACCTCAACAATCTTTTCAAAAGCTACTTGAATCTACGCAATTTAGAAATAAGAGATTTAACTTTGAACTTGAATTAAATGATTCTTAACAATTAACAATAGTAAAATTTAGTACGTACCAAGCTGAGCTGCAGTCACAGGTAACTGAAATACGGTAACAAAACTCGCACTCTTAATTTGTGCTTGTGCAATCTAAATATTGTAGGCAGCTATGAATACCTTAACTGAACTTTGAAATTAAAGCTGTGAAATCGAATAATATTGCTTTAATGCTGGCGTTTGAATTTCAACGACACTCGGGTTCATTTCGGAAAAGGAAGGGACCCTGCTTGGTAATGCAACTGGGACAATGAGCAACAAAGGATCATGCTACGTTGCTGTAATTTTGTGATTTGAACAGTTTTAAAAGCTGAGGTCTGCCATACAGTTCGAAAACTTTACGTGCTTCCAGTCTTCCTTGTTGGTTGATTGAAGGTTTGAAGCCGTCGATCGGGAGGTGGCGACAGTCACTCATTGTCGGCCGTCGCTGTTGCAGAAGCTGGATGTTGGCGCGCCTCCTTCTCGACACGGTCACCAGGCGAAACGGGCTCTTGATGTGCGCCAGCTAATGCTTCCCGCCCGCGACACCATGTAAGAAACTATCATCGCAAGTCGAGCGCAATTACATGCTGCCAAACCCCGAAAGCGCGGCAACTCGCGGGAGCTTCACACAACACCTGCTCCACTCGCTACTCCAGGCAGACTCCCCCTGCTCTGCCCGCGCTCCACGCGGCAGAGTTAACACTACCAAAGATCCTAAACACTTTGGTTCTCCACACGACCTATCGATGTATTCGTTCGATAGCGTAGTTTTCCCTAGGCAAGACCCAGCGTAAAAATACAAATAATATTTACAAAACAATCCAATTATACATCGACATAAATGCGTAAATATATATATACAAATAGTAAAACAATTACAATAAAGAGACAGAAATGTCATATCTTCAGGTGACAAAATAAGGAAAAAAATTATAGTACAATAGATGGAAATAGAAGGATATGCATTTCCGGCGTTGCAAGCCTGCTGTTCGTATGTGCAATGGGAATGGCGCGCGGTCTATCTGAGTTTGACCAATTCAGACTGTGATGGCTCCGAGGCACGACATCGGCAACTACGACTAAAATGAGCACATGATCATCGGCACATCTACAAAGCTCAAACTCTGCGAACCGAATAAGTGCAGGAAACTTCCTCGTTACGCATCTACGAGGGTCACTCCAAAAGAAATGCACACTATTTTTGTAAAAATACAGTTTTCATTCTGCATGTGTAAAAGTTTTATAGTGTGTAGATACATTCTTTCCGCTTGTTTTCAAACTTAGTTCAACCTGTTCGTGTGAGTGGCGCCGTCACAGCATGTCTTCAAGATGGCTGCTACACCCGACGCTCGTCAGAAGCAACGTGCTGTCATAGAATTCCTGTGCTGTGAAAACGAGACAGTGGGAAAAATCCACAAGACTTTGAAAAAGGCGTATGGAGATGCTGCTGTCGATCGCAGTACAGTTAGTCGGTGGGCAAGCGGGTTACGTGATGAAAGCGGGCACTTCAATATTGAGGATTGTCCTCGCAGCGGCAGGCCTCCTACTGCACACACTCCAGACACTGAAAAACCCGCCTTACAGTCCTGACCTGGCTCCATGTGACTATCATCACTCTGGGAAACAAAAAGTCTCTCTTCGTGGAACATGGTTTGAAGATGATGACTCCCTTGTGCACGCTGCCAAACAGTGGCTCCAACAAGTTGGTCCAGAATTGTACCGTGCGGGTATACAGGCGCTTGTTCCAAGATGACGTAAGGCAGTTGAGAGGGATGCAAATTATGTGGAGAAATGAAAATATTGTTCCTAAAGGATATATCTATACACTGTAAAACTTTCAAACATGTAGAGTAAAAGATGGATTAAAAAAAATAGTGTGCATTTCGTTTGGAGTAAGCCTTGTAGTCCCAACAATCCTGGAAACAAAAGTGAGCTTTGTGTGACAGGCTACATAGACACGCTTCTCAGACTCTACCATACTGAAACCGGATTGATCAGACACTACTTCTCCGAAGTATCGCGTACAGATGCATCTTCACTATGCAGTCAAAGAGCATGGAAATCGTAACAGATGAAATTATTTCCTCCTCACCAGCGACTAAAAAATCGCGTAAAAATAAATGATTTGAAAGACGTTTTCTAATGGACAGATTTCAAATGGTTCAAATGGCTCTAAGCACTGTGGCTTTTAATATCTGAGGTCATCAGTCCCCTAGACTTAGAAATACTTAAACCTAACTAACCTAAGGACATCGCACACATCCATGCCCGAGGCAGGATTCGACCCTGCGACCGTAGCAGCAGCGAGGTTCCGCACTGAAGCGCCTAGAACCGCTCGGTCACAACGGCCGGCGACAGGTTTCAGAGGGTGGCATTTGCAAATGATATGAAATAAAAGCATTAGTTGCACCAGCTACAAGAAAATATGTAGACTACATCTTCACTGTTTTACTTCTACAAAATATTTCTTTTTGCCCACGGTTTGTTTGATTACAGTTATCTTGCACGAAACGTATTCCGACGCACATAATAAGTTACCATCAGATGCTACAGTAAAAATAAACCACTGCTCGTTATACTAATGAAAATCTCTGGGTCAATTCCTTTGTTTTAGCTGCTGATTTGCGAAAAAAAAGGAACATAGTCAGGTGGATTTTTTCCGGGTTGCTTTGGTGCATGCTATTGCCAGGAGGTTAGCCTGTTGGTCGCGCAGTCATTGCTCGATGTCGAAGCTGTATCTCAGAGAAAGGCAGTCCCTTCCAGCATGGCAACCAGGTGTTGCAGTGGTCAGGCCAGACTGGGACTGGTGGCTACTGGTTGCGACGAACTGATAATCATGATGTTCGGGACCAAAATACTCAGGGATCTCCGAACAGTAGCTGGAGTGACTATCAATGAAATGTCTGCCGCGAAACTTAGCAGTGAGGTGCTCCACACTCTTCCTTATTCTACCAGATAACAGTGAGTTTGCCCATACTTCTGACAGGTCACCTCGTATACTAGCTGAATTACTAACTAATGTTGTTGAAATTACAGTATCCTCTTCATCCACACCAGAAGCCAAATGTGCTCGCTAAAAATGTTCTTCTCTAAAAGCATTCCTATATGATCTTAACTGTTATTTCCTCTGATATCTGCAAGCTCTGTCTTACGTTTAGTCAACAATTAGAGACTTTACTTTGGCTACCACCTATTATTATGCCAAAATCGCCATCACTGACGATGAAAGCCCGCAGTGGGTGGTGTCTGGTTTTTCTGCACACTACGATAGGGTTCGTGCGTGTCGATTTTTTGGTCTCTCTTTCTCAGTGGCTCGAAGAAGATTAGGAATCCCTGGCTTACACGATAAATGATTCAAATAGCTCTAAGCACTATGGGACTTAACATCTGAGGTCATCAGTCCCCTAGACTTAGAACTACTTAAACCTAACTAACCTAAGGATATCACACACTTCCATGCCCGAGGCAGGATTCGAACCTGCGACCGTAGCAGCAGTGCGATTCCGGACTGAAGCGCCTAGAACCGCTAGGCCACAGCGGCCGGCGACACGTTAAATCTTCATCTTCATCACCAGGTGTCAAGTTAGAAAAATTCCCATAAGTAGTGAAACAGTGTGATTCATTTGTATAAATGCAATCATTAGTAGCACACGCTGGCCGCCTTGTAATGTTCTCCTAGCGACAAGACGCAGATCGACAGCGTAATGGGAGATACCAATATTTGTAATTTGACAGTGAATAGAGAAACATTTGATACGAATAGGAAGCATCTGAGTGCCGGAATGTGAACTGCCTGACGTCATTGTGGGCGCAAAAGGCGGTTAAGACAAAGCAATTCATTCTCGGCGGTACAGCGATTTCTTATTTTCTGCATATGGGCTCAGAAGGAGGCAGTAGACGTCATTGGCGGCGCACGTGGGGACAGAGTGGGTTTTGACTTGTTACCGGCGCTGAGCAGAATGAAGAAGTTACCTGCAGCAGCAGGATAACAGCTGCCACTGTAAACTGATAATTCCATCTGACATTTAATTTTAAACACTAAGCATTGATCGTCATGAGAGGTGCATGTACTGGAAACTGCGGGACAGTTATTTAAGCTGTCTCGTCATGATTTACAAAATATTTATCTAATGCACAGGGAATTTTGGTTCCTCTGAAATAATTCCATACTGACTTTGCTATCAGTGTCCTCGCGTTCTTCAGTTAACGAAATATAATTTTAGGTAGTACCGTATAGCTAAAGGAAGAATTAAAAAGCCGGCCGCTGTGGCCGAGCGGTTCTAGGCTCTTCAGTCCGGAACCGCGCTGCTGCTACGGTCACAGGTTCGAATCCTACCTCGGGTATGGATGTGTGTGATGTCCTTTGGTTAGTTAGGTTTAAGCAGTTCTAAGTATAGAGGACTGATGACCTCAGATGTTAAGTCCCATAGTGCTTAGAGCCATTCGACCCATTTTCTTGAAGAATTAAAAAAAAAAAAAGATCTACGGATATTTCTGAAGTAATTCAGAAGAGCGGTCAAGATGAAGTAGAAGATAATGCAAGACAAACAAATGCAAAATGAGAAATCTTTTGTATCATAAGGCAATTAACATAACTTAGAATAAAACAGTAATAAAACTGTGGTCGATAAAATCGTGCTGAGAGATTCAGCAACTGTTTAGAAAATTTAGATAATTTTCATTTATTGTTCCGTCTCACTTGCACATTTTAAATTAGATTACATGTTTCGATCGCTCTGGAACATCCACATCTCTTAGTAGTTGCGAAAGCAACTCGTCTTCTACGCTCAGAACGACGTACTGTGCTATGTCGTTCTGAGTAGACAAGACACGTTGCTGACGCCATTACCTAGATGTTAAGAAGGTACAGAGTGGCCAAAACACGTAATCTAATTAAAAATGTGCAACTGAGACGGAACAATAAATGAGAATTATCTTAATAGTAATAAAATTTTCATTTACAGAGTGTATGTCGTAAATTGATTAGTACTAAATCGGAAATGAGAAAAAAACACGTTTATAAAAATCGAAACCTGTATTGAGAAAAGTAGCAATTTCTTCCACCTTTAGGCAAATTCAAGTCTACCTTTGGGAATCGTGGAGTATACAAGATCATGGAGTCTTGCAAACAATACGATAATGATGAAGAAAATGAAGATTTGTAACAAATTCATACAAAATAATAAGCGTAGATTGAAATAGCTAAGTAGTAATTACCATGGAATATCAACTCAACAAATTTTGGAAAGGAAATTCGAAAAAATACGGGACTGAAATGCACCAATCGACTGAAAGAATACTGGAGTAATAGATAATTAAAAGAGAAATATGTATGTTCATTGAAGTTCAAGTGTAATAAAATAGCACCTTACCAGTGCTTAAATGGATCAAAAATATGTCGGGAAGTGAAACAACTGTAATCTGGGTGTATCACCTCTTAAGCTGGATCGACCTTACTAGAAAAGTAACTTCTCGGCATCTGACGGACTGTTCAGTCGTGTGTTGTGCTCTTCAGTCCAAAGACTGGTTTTATGCAGCTTTCCACGCTGCTCTACCCTGTGCAAGACTCTTCCTCTCCGAGTAACTACTGCAACCTACTTCCATACTTACTGTATCCTCTCTTGGTCTCAGTTTACGATTTTTACCCCCCCCCCCCCCTCCCTCGCTTCCCTCCAGTACTAAATTGGTTATCCCTTGATTCCTCAGAATGTGTATTACCAACCGATTCCTTCTTTTGGTCAGGTTGTACCACAAATTTCTCTTCTCTACAATTCTATTCAGTACCTCCTCATTAGTGACGTGATCTACCATCTAATCTTCAGCATTCTTCTGTAGCACCACATTTCAAAAGCTTCTATTCTCTTCCTGTCTAAACTGTTTATCGTCCATGTTTCACTTCCATACATGGCTACACTCCACACTAATATTTTCAGAAAGGACTTCTTGCCACTTACAGATTTATGCTGGATGTTAACAAAATTCTTTTATTCAGAAACGCTTCCCTTGCCATTGTCAGTCAACATTTTATATCCTCCCTACTTCGGCCATCATCAGTTGTATTACTTTCCCAAATAACAAAACTCATTTACCACTTTAAGTCTCTCATTTCCTAATCTAATACTCTCAGCATCACCTGATTTAATTCGACTACATTCCATTATCCATGTTTTGCTTTTGTTGATGTTCATCTTGTATCGTCCTTTCAAGATACTGCCCATTCCGTTCAGCTGCTCCTCCAGGTCCTTTGCTGTCTCTCATAGATTTACAATGTCGTCGGCAAACCTCGTAGTTTTTATTCATTCTCCCTGGACTTCAATTCCTACTCCAAATTTTTCTTTTGTTTCCTTTACTGCTTACTCAGTATACAGATTGAATAACATCTGGGATAGGCTGCAGCCCTGTCTCACTCCCTTCTCAAACACTGCTTACCTTCCCTGCGCCTCTACCCTTATAACTGCCATCTGGTTTCTGTACAAATTGTAAATAGCCTTTCGCTCCCTGTATTTTACTCCTGCCGCCTTTAGAATTTGAAAGAGAGTATTTCAGTCAACATTGTCAAAATCTTTCCCTTAGTTTACAAATTCTATAAACGCAGTTTACCTTTCCTTAATCTGTCTTCTGTGTGAAGTTATAGGGTCGGTACTGCCTCGCGTGTTCCTACATTTCTCCGGAATCAAAACTGATCTTCCCAGAGGTCGGCCTCTACGAGATTTTCCATTCGTCTGTAAGGGATTCGTATTAGTATTTGGCAGTCATGACTTATTTAACTGATAGTTCAGTATTTTTCACACCTGTCAGCACCTACTTTCTTTGGAATTGGGATTATTATATTCTTCTTTAAATCTGACGGTATTTCGCCTGTTTGATACATCTTGCTCTCCTGATGGAAGAGTTTTGTCATGGCTGGCTCTCACAAGGCTATCAATAGCTCTAACGGAATGTTTTCTACTCTCGGCGCCTTGTTTCGACTTAGATCTTTCAGTGCTTTGTCATATTCTTAACGCAATATCGTATATCCCTCCTCTTATTCCTCTACGTCCTCTCTTCCATTTCCATAATATTGCCCTCAATTGCATCTCCCTTGCATAGACCGTCTATACACTCCTTCCACCTTTCTGCTTTCTCTTCTTTGCTTAGGACTGGTTTTCCATCAGAACTTTTGATATTCATACAGGTGGTTCTCTTTTCTCCAAACGTGTCTGTAATTTTCCTATAGGCAGTATTTGTCTTGCCCCTAGTGATGTATGCTTCTACATCCTTATATTTGTCCTCCAGCCACTCCTGTTTAGCCTTCTTGCATTTCGTGTGGATTTCATGTTTTAGGCGCTTGTGTTCCCTTTCACCTGCTTCATTTATTTCATTTTTATATTTTCTCCTTTAATCGATTAAATTGGATATCTCTTGTGTTACCCAACGATTTCATCTAGCTCTTGTCTTTTTACCTGCTTGATCCTCTGCTGTCTTAAGGGGGGTAGGACGTCAAACGGGCCGACTTGGAGCTGGAGAGCCACCATAGGCCATTTAATTTTTACTGATCATAGTTTTACAAATAAATTCATAAACTTCGCCAGCATGGCCAGGAAGCATTCAGGATTCACACTCACAACAGTGGAAGTTCAAAAACATAACAAAATAATTTTTTTACATGTGTAATTTCATCATTTTTACACTTACTATTGGCTGCATTTGTTGTTATAGGTACACTTTTCTTCATAAGTAAGAGAGATTCTTCGATGAATTTTGCGCAGCATGCGAACCATACTTACAGATGTATGAAACTCTAGAATTTTCCATATCTATTAAAAACTGTGGTAATAATTGAGATAATTAACTATAAAATTTGAGTTTTTTTCTAAACATGAAGTTTAAAATTTAACAGCTCATCCATTTTTGCATAAATTAAAGAAATTCTACAGTTTCATACACCCATAAGTGTGGTTTGTATGCAGTGCAAAATTCATCGAAGAATGTCTCTTACTTATGAAGAAAAGTGTACCTGTAGAAAACAAATGCAGCCAATAGTAAGTGAAAAAATGATGAAATTTCACATGTAAAAAAAAAAAAAATTGTTATGTTTTCGAACTTCCACTGCTATGAGTGTGAATCCGGAACCCTTCCCGGTCATGATGACAAAGTTTTATGATTTTTTTTTTTTTTTTGTAAAAGTATAGACAGTTGAATTTAAAATGTCCTGTGGTGCCTCTCGTGCTCCAAGTCGGCTCGTTTGACGTATTACCACCCTTAAGTATTTCATCTCTCAAAGCTAGCGATTCTTCATTTATTGTATTCCTTTCCCCTGCTCTTGGCAATCTTTTCCTAATACTTCCTCTGTAACCCTCTACAGCCTCTGATCCTTTCAGTTTATGCAGGACCCATCTTCTTAACTTCCTGCCTTTTTGCAGTTTCTTGAGTTTTAATATGCTTATGTGGTATATTTTACTAGCGCATAATGTGCTACAGTTGTAAGTTCTTTACCGCAGGCGAACTGTCCCCAATTATGAACGCGGCAACTGGGCGCAGTGCCTCGCAGAGCTGTCAGCCGGCCTCATCCCCAGAGTGAGCTCCACGTCAGCGGAATCACCGCCTCTCGGTGCCCGCCATGGAGGTAAAAATAAGAGGAGTTGTCATGACGTCACAAACTTGAAGCCGACCCAAGTCAAGATCCGCCATGTTAGCTACCCCAAAACATTCGCTTCTAGTAGTTTGATTTCGTGTAGTCGTGAAGTGTTTTGATAAAAAATGCCGGCTTGCGTCGCTTACTGGTGTACTAATCGTTCTGATTGTAGTCTAAAGTTTAAACAAATCACATTTCATCCCTAAGTGGACTTATTTAATCGCTATTTTCTTATATATACTTGAAATTCTGATGGACTGTGAAATAATACAGTATGGTTTATTTTTGTGATTTGACTTTAGATTTCTTATCAGTCCAATGCGAAGAACTCTCTGGAGGTGAGCAATACACTTGGTTTTCATTGTTTGGTTATTCCCAAGTAACTGAAAAGTCCTGGCAATAAATATCCTGGAAATGTAGACTAATGTTTTAGAATGCGATAATTTAATATAAAAGTAGTGTAACTTCATGTTGTTAATTAAATCTTCAGTAAAATCTGTGGAACACATGTTACAGTGGTTAAATTATGAGTACTTAAAGGTTTACATATTTGTTAAAGCAAAGTTCCCTATCAATGTCCAGGCTACTTAGATCATTATATTAATCACTGTGTTGTCGTGTTAACCTGTAAATTGCTGTTATTTGCCACACTGAATGTCACTTGGTAGGTACAATTTAAAAACAAAGTAGATGTGTAAACTACGATGGGCCTGACAATCTTAAATTCCGTTCTTTTCCTTCGTAATTTAACGAACCTTTCACTTTGTTGACATGACAGCTGGCTTGTTTATATCGTCCCTGCATACATCTATTGGACACCAAAGGAAATAAGGCAAGTTTCTTGCAAACCTGAACATTTGAAAATGCAACGAATACAAATCGGTGCCTGTAAACTATCAATCATTGTTTTGGAGTTCTGGCTTTATCAATTATCGGTACACACACAATGAAAGTGAACAGAAATGGATTATGAAAGCACGCTTTTCACAGCACATACTTCTCTTCTCGGTTATTCGTTGTATAAACAAAAAGGAATTACAGTACTGAGGCCAGACGCTTCATAATTTGGTGTCGTATTACTGCATCGAATATGCATTTAAGACCAGAAAAACGATTGAAGTTGCGTTCCTTATGCTGTGTTGTTCACTAAAACAGTGTAACATTTACTATATAAAATAAATATCGCGTGCACACGACAGAAATAACGAACACGAAAGAATTGTAAACACTCGTCTGCTAATGTTTTGGGGGATCCAAGATGGCGGCAGGCCCCACCCACTGGCTTCAAAACAACGTACAGCGTAAGTCTGTAGCACCATCTCCCCTTATTCTACCTCCATGGTGCCCGCCCTCTCTCAGACATGATTATCGCAGGCTGTGACGTCGCGGGACGCCTTGCTAGGACAAAGCCGGCCGGCCAGCGTTTAGCGCGCGTTCCAAGGCCGGCCGGCCCCGCCTTCCACCGTAGCCGGCGCGTCCGCACAGGGGAAGCAGGGCCTAATTGCCGCCTCAAATTTTAATTAATATTCTCTGCTGGCCGCCGCACATTGTCGTCTCTGGCTTAATTAAACAGTCGGCTTTTAATGAAAGCCTGTTTTCTATCCCTAAGAACGGCCGTTAGCCGGACTAATGAAATGCAAATAACGCTGTGCTTAAAGCAATCTCGGCGAGATTAACACTGCAGTGCGATTGTCCTAAGACGGAAATTGCTGCTACAGTACTACGCGTGCACTTAGTCTGTTTGAAACATACGAAAACCTTAACCAGCATAAAGAGACCAGGCCTACATTTTCTATGACACCCATTCCGTTTTGACCTGTTTTGTTCTAATAAACAAAATTAAGAAACTAATAGCCGGAATAGAAACATACAACGAGGCTATCTTTCGTGTTACGAGAAGAAGTATCAGATGCTGAGTCATGAGAAATTGAAGTTTTTGAGACGAGACACTACGCTATGCATGCTAAACGAGACGCTTCACTCACAAGGGGACCGTACAAACTTCCTCTCACCGGTCTGATTCATATTTGGCAGAACGGGTAGAGCACGACTACGACTTGAACGCATCTACGCAAGGAGACGAAATTCTCAACCGTTTCCGAGAAAATCGAGTACGAAAATGTTTTAGGACAGCATATGTATCGCGTTGGTGAGTAAGTTCCTAGTGTTTTTCCATAAGATGAATAAACACAACTCATACACATAAGAGAGACTTTAGTCACTAATAATATATTCTCCTTCGCTGTTTGCCGGCCGCTGTGGCCGAGCGGCTCTAGGCGCTTCAGTCCGGAACCGCGCTGTTGCTACGGTCGGAGGTTCGAATGCTGCCTCGGGCATGGATGTGTGTGATGTCCTTAGGTTAGTTAGGTTTAAGTAGTTCTAAGTCTAGGGGACTGATGACCTCAGATGTTAAGTCCCATAGTGCTTAGAGTCATTTGAACCATTTGAACCTTCACTGTTTACAAGAGTCTGTCAACGCCGAGGTAGCTTTTCGATTCCACCACTGTGAAATCACGTGGTTTTGAGTCCAAGAACAAGTGGAAGCATGTTCGAAACTCATTTTCATCCGGAAAGGATGTTCCCTATAGGTTGCTTGAGAATGGAAAAGGTGAACATCTGAAGGCACAAGATCAGCTGAATAAGGTCGGTGTGGAATAACTACCCAACCCAACTTCTGTTGAGTGTTTTTGTGTCTAACAGAATGGCTCAAATGGTTCAAATGGCTCTGAGCACTATGGGACTTAACATCTGAGGTCCTCAGTCCCCTAGAATTAGAACTACTTAAAACTAACTAACCTAAGGGCATCCCACACATCCATGCCCGAGGCAGGATTCGATCCTGCGACCGTAGCAGCCGCGTGGTTACGGACTGTAGCGCCTAGAACCGCCCGGCCACCGCCGCCGGCTCTAACAGATTACTGTCAGACATTAACCTGGAGTACCATCATTTCGAGAAGTTTTCCTGCTTGTTGTGCATGGATTCCGTTTGCAAGACGTCTCAGTCGTTAACAAGAAATGTCAGTAGTGTTGATTACAACTCGGGGAACCAATTCATAGTACAACAGACTGTCGCTGTTCCACCAGGTGCACAAGGTTATCTTTTGTGGATGCACGCAGGTCTTTGTACGGGGACTTGCTGCTCTGTTTGGGCTCAACCATTTCTTTTTGCCCTTCTGCTAGCATAAAAACACCACCTCTCGTCAATATCTACATCTACATATATACTCCGCTAGCCACCAAGCGGTGTGTGGCGGAGAGCACAATCAGCGCCGAAGTCAGTTCCCCCCCTCCCCCCCCCCCCCCTCCCCTGTTCCACTCGCGGATCCCACGAGGGAAAAACGACTGTCTAAACGCTTCAGTAAGAGCTCTTATTTCCCTTATCTTTGAATGACGATTATTATGCGATTTGAAAGTTGGTGGTAATAATATATGCTCTACATCCTCGGTGAAGATTGGATTTCGGAATTTTGTGAGCAGCTCCTTGCGTTTAGCGCGTCGTCTATCTGCAAGTGTGTCCCACTTCAAACTTTCTATGAGATTTGTAACGCTCTCGCGATGGCAAAATGTACCAGTCACGAATATTGCCGCTCTTCTTTGGACCTTCTCAATCTCTTGAATCAGACCCAACTGGTAAGGGTGCCATACAGACGAACAATACTCTAAGACTGGACGAACTAACGTATTGTAAGCTATTTCCTTTGTTGAAGGACTGCATCGCTTCAGGATTCTACCAATAAACCGCAATCTAGAGTTCGCCTTACCCGTTACTTGTGTGATCTGATCATTCCATTTGAGATCATTTCGAACAGTCACACCCAGATACTTGACGGATGTTATCGCTTTCAAAGACTGATCATTTATTTTGTACTCATACCTTAATGGGGATTTTCGCCTTGTTGTACGCAGTAGGTTACACTTACTGATATTGAGAGATAACTGCCAGTCATTACACCACGAATTTATTTTCTGCAAATCCTCATTGATTTGTTCACAAATTTCGTGTGATGCTACTTTCCTATAGACTATAGCATCATCGGCAAACAGTCTAAGGCCGCTGTCAATACCAGTTTATGTAAATCGTAAAAAGCAGAGGACCTATTACGCTGCCCTGGGGTACACCTGAAGTTACTCTTGTTTCTGTTGAAGTTACGATACAGGATAGGAATTGTCGGTGTTGTTCACGAGCAAATTTATGACGACCAAACAGAGATGCACATATGCCCACCCGCTGATTTTTGTGATTTCCGTTTAGAGCATGCGGTATCCATACGGTACACCCAGTTTTTGAATCTTCCCCATTGCATGCACATGTCACACGATGGTGCAATGACCACAGCTCGTCACATTTGCCAATTCTCGAGTAAAATGACGGGGATCTTGGTGGATTAATGCGTTTGAACGATCTTCATCAAACGCCGAAGTTCTTCCTGAACGTGAAGAGTCACTAATTTCAAAACGATCCTTCCTAAAACGAGAAAACCATTTCCTTGCCGTGCTCTGTCCAGTGGCAGTATCACCATACAGAGCACGAATATTTCTGGCTGCCTTCACTGCTGTCACTCGTCCGCTGAACTCAAACAGAAAAATACGTCGGGAATGTTTCGATTTCTCCACTTGGCGCTCAGTTTTCTAACGTCCGCAGCTCCGTTTACTATCTCCAAATAACGGAATGAAAACATGTAAACTGAAATAGCGGCAGTGTACTACAAATAAAAAATAACTAGCGATACATAACGTAAGCGGAATGCAAAAAAGCAAAACAAAAACGCTACGAACTTATGCACCAACATAATACTTCGTATGGCTGCTAGCATTCAAGGAGCTCGCAGCCGACCGAGTAAAAAACAAAAAGAAGTAAGCGCTTAGTTTAGCAATTTCGATGTCTATTTATCGAATCTAGCTTCCCGTACTTTTATTTAATTCCCCGTAATTCCAACAACAGATAAGCGTCGTACGCAAAGAAACTGTTTGATGACGGAGAACCGTTTATTAACGTAAACCAAGCTAGTTCTGGAAAATACACATTGAAATAATCATGCACATGAAAAACTTCAACTTTCATTTCATGTGTTGTATCTCGCAATAATTATTGTCTTCCATGTTTTTATGACAAGTATAAACTTGATTCGAGCAGTGCTACATAGGTTACCAAAACTTTTCACAAATGTAGGTATCATAATATGTGAGTAAATAAAATGGCTGTACTGATTTGACAGGAAGTTCTTGTGTATCTTCTTTTTATATCCAGTCTCCTTACGAAAGAAATTTTTCTCTCCTTTTTCCAAGCTAAAGAACATGAAACTAATAAATGAATCATTAAATAATGATAGTCAGCACACTCATAATAAATCTGTTTTTAGAATTGCATGGGAACGAAAAAAAGATGATTTACCTGCGCACCCACGTGATGTTAGTCAAAGCAGTGAGGAGAAGTTCGTACGGCCACTTGTCAACGCAACTGGTAGCGTTTTCGATCAGCGTAACTCCTTATTGACCGTATTCTTGTACAATAAAGTAAGTAAACTATCGTCCAAGGCTTGTGGGTGCATCTGAAATTGCACGAAGGTGCATCACACTAATGCGGATAGTCCTTAGCTTCCACAGCCTACTGTCATCATAAGTGACTCTCTTACTTTGTCGTCTGCGGTACGTTACAATGCTTCATATGTTATCATGGGTACAGGACAGTTATGATCTCATAGAATATGTGATTTAAGATATTTTGGCTATCGCCATATTCTTGTGGTTAATGACGAGGTAATTATTTCAATACGATACTGTCGATCCCCTGTTTCTTTCCTAGCATTCGATCTGTTGACCCTGGGTAGGTGCTAGTTGTCAGTGAAGTGCTTTAATTTTAAATAAGATGTTACCCACTTTCTTATTTCGTAGGTTCTTGTGAATAAATTCGTAACTTGTGAAATGTCCCATAGAAAAGTTAATGAATTACTGTGCTGATAAACCTCTTACGTTATTTGATTTTCAAACAGCTGAGCAGAACTGAACGTACTCAGACATTTCTCTCTTTACTTATTCTGATCAACACTAAACTGACACACACTATTTTTAGCGCAACGCAATCTGACTTTCAATGATCTCTACAAAAGAATGGCCCTGACTAACAATAACCTATACCTTTCATGAATCACTTACCTCATAAAAATCTTTGTTACTCGAACTACTGCAATACAGTGAGCGCCAATACTGCCAGCTAAATAAAGTATTGTAACTACTGAAGGCACTAACTACTGATAGGCATAGTTAGCATATGAAAGATTTTGATAGAGAACAAACAATGTATTTACTTTAATAGTGTTCAAAAGTCATTATATATATATATATATATATATATATATATATATATATATATATATATATATATATCAGTTCATGACATCCAGTTTTACAAATTTACTCTCTCTGATGGACACACGTCCAGATCATCCGCTCTCAAAATTCTCCCATCTCTCTCTCTCCCCACATCCACCACTGCTGGCGGCTCACCTCCAACTGCACAACTCTACGCGCTGTTCACATCCAACTGCCAAACACTACAATAGCGGCAATTCCAACAATGCCAACCAGCCACAGACTTCACACAGCATAGTCAGTGATTTTCATATAGAGCGCTACGTGGCGTTACCAACATAAAAACCTAAACAGCCTACTTACACTTGTTTTTGTTCAAAGATACCTGAAAGCGGTAAATGGTTTGCTTAATCACCTATTATAATGAAGAATCACATTACCGACTGTGATGGAAAAAGCGAAGGAGAACAAGCAGTTCTACGTTATCCTTATTTTACTGTCACAGATCGCTGACCTGTCTTAATATGATTACTCTATGTAGGAAAAACGGAAATGTCTGCTGGAGGGGCAGTTTTAGTGCCCCGTTTCTGCATGCGAACTTCGCTTAGCAGGCTCACAACCCAATGCCCCTCTTCTGCTTCGAAGCAGTCAACTTATAACTGCTTGTGGCTGCTGACTTCCTCCGTCATATCAGCTTTCGTATAGCGACCCGAAATTGAAATAGTTTTCTCTTCTATCCTCTACACCGTTTAGTCCTTCTTTCAATTTCAATTGGGAATTTTCTACTATTTTTATTGAATATTAACTGATATTATAATTAAGGATCACATAACCCTTTACTAAACACGTAATAAATCTAAAAACCAATGTTTAAATACATCACTATTCATCTCTTCATCACAATCACTGGATTCACGAGGTGTAAATATTTGCTTTGCATTTTTGGCACAGTCATATTCAAATGATCCAGCACGACTGACCGTAAGTCAGCTTCCTTTGCCAGTCGGTACACTGAGAACCAGATCTCATTGAAATAATTAATAGGACAACGATGATTTTCTTTTCACAGGAAAGATGCCCTAGCTGCTGCAATACCAGATCTCTCCATGAGAATACGTCTTCCATAGTTGCATTCTCTGTACCTGAATCCCAAAGGTTTCAGAATTCTTCCGTTGGAATGGCGGCCCCTTGTGGCGGAAATTTTGTCGTGTAAAGCATCTTCTACATTCTGACATGTAGGATGAACGCCACGGACAAAAAATTCAAACGCCTACAATGAACGACACCTTTCTGTAAATCATCCGCCGGCCGCGGTGGTCTCGCGGTTCTAGGCGCGCAGTCCGGAACCATGCGACTGCTACGGTCGCAGGTTCGAATTCTGCCTCGGGCATGGATGTGTGTGGTGTCCTTAGGTTAGTTAGGTTTAAGTAGTTCTGAGTTCTAGGGGACTGATGACCACAGCAGTTGAGTCCCTTAGTGCTCAGAGCCATTTGAACCATTTTTGTAAATCGCCCAAATCACTGACAGTTCTTCTTCCACTAACACTTTTCCTCGATGACTGAAACTTCATCCCTTTACCACAGATTCCTATTACCGTGATTCTGCAAATATTCTCTGTGCGGTTCGCAGTAAAACACCATACGCCGCAAATATTCTACGAGACTAAAGTAAGGTAATTTTTTCAGTGCACCCGAGTATGAGCTTAACGCCACGAAACTAGTGATAGTTTGTAGGGAATTGTGCAATCTATGACCTTAAAAGAAACTTAGAACTAATTACTCATTCGTCAAACTACGGAATAGTGCCAGCGTGCGCTGAAGAGTAAACTGGTATCAATGGAGAAAACATAACAGCTGCATAGGTGTATATTTTTCGCTATAGTCTTGGTGTCAGTTATTCTAGCATTTTTCTTGTACTGTGACTCAGCTGAGAACAGTCGCAGCTGGGAAGTGATGGATTATTAGTTAAATAAAAAAGTAGAAGTACTTCAGTTTTTATCGAAAGTAGAGGCTTCGGATCGTGCAGAGGTTTCAGATGTACGTGTGGAGACAGACAGTGCCTGTAGTACAGCTTGGCTGATGCCATGTAACATTCAGGCGCACATTTGGGGACACGACCTAACAAGCTGGTTCTGTGCGAAACACAAAGCCACTGCGATACCGTCAGGTCTTTTTGTTCTGACATCTGCATGGCCACGCTATTTCGACTGCCATTGTATTCAGTGCCACGAATTTGCATGGCATTGTCCCGGGCTGAGGGCAGAAGCCGCTGGGCGGCCGCGACCTGGATGTTCGCGTCACACACTGGGTCAAGGCGCACCCCGCCGCCGTGCAAATAACAGCCGGCAGGTGCTGCCACCTTGCGCCCAAACGCACAACTACCGCATAAATTTGTGCCACTCGACCGCTATCGAGGCTGCAGCGGCGAAATGTCGGAAACAGGCGCAAAAAATAGGACGCACTCTTTCTCAATTTATTTACTACGAAAAACTAAAAATTAGAGTACAGACTGAAAAGACTGTATTGTTTTTCGAGAAATTACAACGTATCTATTAATTCTTCACGCTGAGAAGACTTTAGACCCGCTAGCTGATGTGAGTAGCTGTTTCGCTAAAAGTCGAAAGATGGTACATGTCTTTGGACTCTGCCAGCCTTAGCTTTCTTTACTGTGTGCTACTATGCTGATATTGTTGTAGACTCTCCTTAATTTGTAGAGTTTTAGATTCAAAACAATAAAACCACAAGATTTAATACAAACGTCAGGTGCTTTAGTTTGTGTCCGTAGCAGTGTCACTTTGGCCCCCAGTTCTGCTCGACACACGTCGATTGACACAACTCGGCAGCCTTCATAACTATGACGTCCTGTTTTCAACTGCTGACAATCACAATGTTCAGTTGTATTGTAGCTACTCGGTGAACGTGTGTCCAGTACTAATTAATAGATGATTTAGCATTTAGCAATGAATAATGATAAAGATATTCCCGACCCTCGTACTCGTTACTACAAATAAACAACACAATTGAACACGAATATCCGTGTAAGATGTCTCGGCGGCTAATTACAGATACGTTGCGATTGAATACGCGTGTACTATTTTAAATATGTGGCGCCGACTTCTTCCAGTAAGTTCCAAAAAAATTCCGTGGGGAGGCGCCGGAAGCGCGTTCCAGAGCGTTCCGGCCGAAATTTAGCCCTGCTTGTAGCCGTATTGTTTCCCAACTTCGCAACGAGATCATGTAAATGTACAGAGGACATTCATTTCCCTGTATTTGTAATTAATAATATAGTGCCATTTACTGATACGTAGACGTACTGAACACGTTAGGTTGGCTAGACTGGTGCGCCGAAAAGTTGTCCATACCGACCAAGGACATTCAGTTTCAGTCGATACAGCTGTTTCCACCAGCCACCAGACGCAGAGTCTTCCCAGTGTGTGTCATACATCGTTTAGCTTATTACACTATCTTTCGCTCTTTTTAAATAATGAAATCCGGTCGTAGCACCAAAGTAATATTTACATTAAACATCGTTTTAGAAAGTTAACGATACTTAGCGACATCATACTGTACAGAAAGTAGATTTCTAATTTTTTGTGACTTCTATAAATATACCACTCTTCAATTATTCAGACTTCAATAGTTTTCTGAGCTGATAGAGGAGTCGTTAATGATCGTTGTACAGTATTTTTAAACCGAAATCATTTTAAGACTAGTAATTAACGTCAGTACAAGACTTTTTCGTAACTCAGTCCGCTACTTGGCGTTTTTCAGTTATACGATATATTATGTGGCTCCGATGATGTTCTTTTCGTCGTAGTTTAGAGACTGGCTTAGAGTCTTCTTTACTAGCCAGAGACATCAAACATTATCAATTGAAATATGTCTGTCGAGATATCGATTGAGATTTCGCAAGCTCAAGATCCAGGATATGAACTTCCGGGGAATTACCGCATTCACTCCCATTACGATTGGATAGTTCGTCCATAAATATCTTTAATATGCTTTGTTTAAGCAGGTACAAAGACACTGAATAAGTACAGGAAGATAATATAAAACATAGAAAGCATGTAACAAGTACTACTATGACGGCGCTACGTTCAGTTGATAGCCTTTTATAGACGTATTTATCTCAAAAACAGGAATAATTGTCATTAAACAGGGGAGATACAAACCCATAGTCAATTGCATGAGTAATGTTACAGACAACAACCAAAAAACAGCCTGAAATTCAAGAAAGGTCAACGAGAGTCATCTGTGGATATTGATACAGTGTGGTTATCTTTCTGACTTCTTTCAATGAAGACTTTGATTGATGTCAGCAGCCATATAATGCCTCTTGAGTAACTATAAATCCAGATGTGCTTACAAGAAATTTACACTTTCGTCGGCGTTGGTACCTCGTCTTCTGGTGCATCAGAATTATAAAACTCTTCTAACATTTCATTGCAGAAAAAGTGATAAAAAATGGTCACATGGGTTCACATGGGTTAAATATCTAAATGTAAGTATACGAAGCGCTTGAAGTCGAAAGAGAAAGCTAAATCGACCTATGACAGAAAACAATTCGATTTTCTCCGAGAATTCTGACGAAACGTAGCGCATCTGTAATGGAGGTCACGTACAAGGCCTTTGTGAGGTATAGTCTTGAATATAATTGAGTTTCTTAGGTTCACATGGAATCAACGCGATGAAAAAGTGATGGAGGTCATGTACAAGGAACCGAGCGAGGTGGCGCAGTGGTTAAACACTGGACTCGCATTCGGGAGGACGACGGTTCAATCCCGCGTCCGGCCATCCTGATTTAGGTCTTCCGTGATTTCCCTAAATCGCCCCAGGCAAATGCCGGGATGGTTCCTTTCAAAGGGCACGGCCGACTTCCTTCCCTAATCCGATGAGACCGATGACCTCGCTGTCTGGTCTCCTTCCCCAAAAAACAATCCAACAACAATCATGTACAAGGCCTTTGTGAGGTATAGTCTTCAATATAATTGAGTTTCTTAGGTTCACATGGAATCAACGAGATGAAAAAGTGAAGCTTTTTATGGACGTATTGCTTAGATTGTACCTCGCCGATTTAACTAAAAAGAATTTTTTAACGAAATACTCGGAGAAATCAAGAGGACATCATGGAAGGAAGACGACGCTCTTATCACCGAAAGCTTTCTGATAAGTTCAGAAAGTCATTATTTCACCTACAGTCTACTCCCTCAACCGTATATTTCATGCGATGACAAGGAAAAGCAGGGCACTTACGGACGCATACACTCATGCGAAAATGTCACAGGTAAGGGGAACGCCTACTAATGGTAAGAAATATCTTTGAGTCTTATGGTATAATAGTAAATGAAACCAGGAAAATTAGGCGATGTTTACTTTTCACATACTTCCTACGTACTTTTCAGCACACACTATAATATTGGTACCTATTGTATATTTCAGATTCAACTCTGTAATTCCTCATCGAGCTAGCTGCAGATGTCATCTTTCGACTGGACAGCATCTCCTCCGTGGCAACACGTTTACTTGTTTACCTTGTTCACATGAAGCAGATATAGCTCGATTGATGTTTTGATGCCATATTACCCGTATTGTTTATCACGCTCGTATCTTCCACTTGGAACGCACAAACAAAGCATTATTTAGCAAACGCATCCAAGCTCTGAAGAAGGGTGGATTAACGAAATGTCTGAACTGAGATTCTGAGGAAGATTTTGTGCTGTATCAATAGGTAGTCTTCCTTCCTTGTTTTTTTTTCCACCACCCTCTTCACAGTCCCCTGAAGCTGAAGAAAACCTCACAGTTTGCCATTTGAGAGTCTGTTTTACATGACGTCAAAGTCTAACAGTTATGTTGCATTCCTAGTTGTCTTGTTTCATGTTAACACAGCCTTCCAGACCTTTGTAGGAATCTCACATATTCATAGGGTGTATGAAAGTTTGAAAGGATTTATCAATCACGCCAAATAAAGAAGGAAAGACAACACTGTGAAGGTACCCACACAAGAGTATACAGAAAAGTAATGTTTCTGAATTTATTATGTAAAAATTATTAAAGCTATTTAAGTAAGACAAATGTCATTGACAGTCTACTTCTTTGTTCTTCATGTCTACATAACTGCAGTCTTCTACCGCAAGGAGGCACTGAATTGTCGCCCGTAATACGGCGGTGAGTAACGTAACTATCTCGGTGCTTGAGAAACGGTATGCTCTAATCGATTTTCGAATTCGAAGACCTTGTCAACACATGGAGCACCATCTCATTCAGTGTGACAACACCAGACCACACAAGAATGCTGCGAGATCTGCAACAATCCGACGCCTTGGACTGCCTGATATCAATCATCCTCTGTAGAGTCGCGACTTGGACCCATCTGATTTTTTTTTCTAAAACTTAAAAAACACATTCTATGACTTCACTCTAATACTGATAATGCGTTGCAAACGGAGGTGAGTTTGCGGCTCAGTCATGAAGTGAAACATCTACAGTAACGGTATCAACAAACTGGTTTCTCGTTGGGAGAAATGTGTTCGTCCTCAGCTTGACTGTGTTGAAAAATGAATATGTATATCTGAAGAATAACGATGTAGGATGTTAATAGTGTTTGGTTTATTAGTAGAGCCTTAAGACTTTTCAAATAAAAAATTCAGAGGCATTATTTTTCAGCATGTGCTTGTAGGATGATTTGGGTCGACTAAGAGTTCATAAAAAAATGGAAGATTGGGTTTAACGTCCCATCAACATCGAGGTTGTTAGAGACGTACAATCTCGGATTATGTCAAGGATGGGGAAGGAAATCGGCCGTGCCGTGTCGGACATTTAGAGAAATCACGGGAAATCCCAATAGGGATGGTAGGACGCGGGTTTGAACCGTCGTCCTACTCCAGTGTCCACTTCGCTCGATAACACATCGTTAGAGAGGCGGAGCATAAAATTTATTGGCCAGTTCAGCTGAGTGAGAAGAACAGCATGCGTAGGGAAATTTATTCACTACTCTAAATGGAGAGAGAGCACTTGCTGCACAGTGGCAAGTGTCATCTTTCCACCGATACATTTTCCTCATTCACTCATGCTTGGGCATGTTCCGCCGACGGGACTGTCTACGGCACCAGCGCTAGATATATCAGCTGTTGTCTCTAGATACTAATCAGTACTCAGACCGAGCTCAGGGTTCCTGTGCAAGAGCTCCCCGTTTCCATTGCTGTCCATATGGGAGTTCGTAACAATTCTGCAGTGATGGAATACGTTGACATTTCTGCGTAGCCTACGGCATCTCATGCAGTTTTTTTGCTTTCACATCCGTCGGCTTCGCCAACTCAGAACCAAACTATCAGTTCCCAACCTCGGGCTAAGTCCAGATCAGTTCGTAACCATACCCTGTTTTTCTTTTTTTTGTAGAATAAGTCAGTATTTTAACTATATATGAAGGTAGCATTTGGCTACCCGGCTATTGACCTTCTTGTGCGAACGCACACGCTATGCCCCAACTCTTACGGGACTTGGTAGATTAATCTGCCACGAGTAATGAGTGTGATGGGCAAACATCTAGGCGCATTACGAATGTAGTGTTGTGGACATGTTGGGAATGTGGGTCTCACGGGGAACCTGAAGGTGCACTATCCTCTGTGACCTCGGTGGCTCAGATGGATGGAGCGACTACCATGTAAGCAGGACATCCTGGGTTCGAGTCCCAATCGGGGCACACATTTTCTACATGTCTCCAATGACGTGTATCAACGCCTGTTTGCAGCTAGGGTGTCGATTTAATTATCATTTCATACTCCAGTTGCTTCACATGCCTCCAGAATAAGAAATCCAGACACTTGAGGTCAGGTGAGATATGTGGCCAGACCACAGGGCCGCCTCAGGCCCTAAAAGTGACTGTCAGATGATTCTTCACAGCAATGCTGAAATGAGTTGATGCCCCATTGTGCTGGAAGTACTTCCTTTGTCTAACATTCAGAGGTACATCATCCAACAGTTTTGGCAACATGTGTTGCACGAATATGCGATGTCTATGTCCGTTGAGGCGGACGGAAGAATGTATCGTCCAGTCAATCTATCACCGAGAATCTGGTCCACAAATTAACACCGAATCGTTGTTAATCAGCACGAAGTCGAATATCTTGAGGATTCACATGTGTCCAAACATGCGAACTGTGGATACTGAAACGGCCTTCACGAGTAAACAAAGCCTCTTCGGTATACAGGACCTCGACCGGAAATAAGGGGTGCAGGACAATATGTTGTGCGAACTGCAAGCGTTGCGGAAAATCTTCAGGTGGTAATGCGGCCACGCGTTGAATTTGGAAAGGATGAAGCTGTTGGTCATGTAACACATTCCACAAGAGGCATTGTCTGACGCCAATGGTGTGTGAAATACGTTGTTTACTTGTAGATGGAGTGTTGCCAACATGTTGCAAAATCTCTTCTTCCATGTCGGGCGTTCGCACTGTTCCTTCCCATCTGTATCATGCATAATTGGACGGAAACTGCCTGCTTCACGTAACAGATGATGCAGATGTCCGAATGTCTGATGTTAGGGAACCCGTCGATTGGTAAAGTGCTGTCGACACTCTCTCACTGCAGCTCGTCCATTTCCATTCGCGGATGCACATCAGCCATTTCGGCATACGCAAACAGCTCCATGTTCACTGCTGTTGTCATAAGGTGGTAATAATGACTGCGACCGATTCGGTGTGTTCAGAAGAATGTCACCGTTGTGGTCACATGGAGGTGATGCCTGAATGAATCGGTGTGTTTGCAAGTGGACCACAGAGCCAACCATCCGTAGACGAGCAGTTTTGAACGTCAGTACACATTTCCAGTCGGACACAACAACTTATGTCACCGTTACTAACAAGATGTTCTCTTACATGTTCCTTACCGAAATACAGTGTGATCTTTTCCAGCGTGTACAACTTCTAGGGATTGATCGATGAGAGGATACGGCAAAAAAAGGTCTAACGAAGTTACGTTCGGAAACGCATGGTTTCCATGCTAGAGACCATTTATTCAGTCATACTTTGTTACAGAGATTGCGGTCTAATGCGTGCTGTACCATGCAGAAGCAGTTACAGTACGCGTGGTTTCTCCTAGAGGGTGGTAGTGTTCCCCTTACGTCATGCCCTAGCGCCCTCTCCTGCCATAGTAATTGGTAATGTTTGTCCCATTCACGTCTCTTGCTGACCCCCCTTGTAGTGGGCATGATACGGGTTTGTACACAGTCGTTCCCTATTAGAATCGAGAGCTTGACAAAATGGTGTTTACTTATGGGAAGGCCAATGGCAACGGGCGGCAAGGTTGTACGGTATCAGGAGAAAACAACCGTAGCATTCAATGTTTGCAACAATGTTTCGCCGTTTCTCTGAGACAGGATCGTTTCAGGAAGCAGGAAATCGTGAAGGACGTACCCGAAATGCTCGGACACCAGACTTGGAGGAACATGTGATTAACGCTGTGGAAGACGACTGCTGTGTCAGTACCAGGCAGTTGGCCTACCATTACAGGGTAAGCCAGACGACCGTGTGGAACATTCTCCATCATAATTATTACCACTCTTATCACTTGTAGCGTGTGCAGGGCTTACTAGCGACAGACATTCCACATCGCGAGCAGTCTGCTAGTGGTTTCTTCACCAGGCAGCCACGATTCCGGGATTTGTAACGACCGTCCTATTCACAGATGAGACCACCTTTACGCGGAGTGGTATCTTTAACTTTCATAACTCTGTGGGATAGTATTCAGAACTCCCATGGTATGGTGACAGTGAATCATCAGCATCGGTGCAGCCGGAATGTGTGGGCGGTGATAATGGGCGAGCGTATTTTGGGACCAGTCTCCCTACTACGTCGCCTAAAAGGTCGGAACTATCGACGTTTCTTGCAGGTGACCTTGAAACCTTCCCGTCTCCTCTATATCTCTTTTTTTACGCAACCTTCCCTTCTACAATAACCTATGAAATCTTCCCTTAGGATTTCTATCTCTCGCTTAATAATAACAAATGAAACCTTCCCTTTGAAATTAATTCGCTTTCTCAATCTTCGCATACAAATTTAAATGCTGCTTATTAAAAGTTATTTTCTGATTATTTCGATGAAACATAGAATGTGTCGTCGTCGTGGCCCTCAGTCGTTACCTGAAATACCCCAAAACTGTTTCTTACCTTTTTTACTGTTACTGGATCGCCATCAGACTGCTAAATCGAACTGCGACATGAATATACTTACTCTGTTTTACTATTCTCAGTTATCTGCTGGTGGGCTGTCATAATAAGTGGCTGCATTTATTAATAAAGCTGACGTTATTCTTTAATAGCAAAGCTGACGTTATTCTTTAATTAATTTGACTAAAGTTACGTAATTCATAGTTAAACTTTTGCTTGACAACAATAAAATTTTGCAAAGTTTTACGTTGATGGTTTTTGAGATGGATTATAATCAGTAATGCAATGTTGCTGGCAAAAATTAATTATATTCTGAAGGAAATGATTTTACAAACGTTCAAATGGGACTTACTTTTTACAATAATCTTACAACTAGCAATGCGCAAACATATCTTCGGTAGTCTTGAGTTTCTTAAAAAATTAATTCAATAATATTAGGTCCTCTTATTATAATAGTTAGCTGATGTCTCTGTACACCCGTTTATAATCTCTTGTAAATCATAGCTAGTGGCGGTCAGGCACACCGCTCCTCTCAACCTCTCGCTTCAGACCTCCTACCGACTCGCTTCACATCTCGCTTACTACTGACTTCCTACAAACGCTAAAGTGCGGTCTCTCCTGCCAACAATCCTTTGGTGCAGACATTCCCTGCTACCACAAGTATTTCCAACATGACAAATATTAATTATTCCTACTTAATCCTATTAATAAAATATAATCATCTTTCATAAATTGTGTTTTGACAATAGACAATAGAAAAATACACGTCTTACAACCTTGTCTCGCCTGCTGGAAGAAGTGCCACTGATGATTCGAAGAGTTACGTGGCTGCTGCATGATGGTGCTCCAGCCCACTTTGCCATTAACGTCCGGACGCATGTCAGTCGTGTCTTCCTTGGTTGATGGATCGGACGAGTGGGTCCAGTTGCATGGCCTGCTCTTTCACCCGTGCGATTTCTCAAAAGCATCGTGTATGCAGAGCCCACCCTAGCAGCGTATTCATGCTGCCTTTGGCACTGTTCCAACGCAATCTGGCCGATGTGAACTCTGGCTACATGGTAAAGAGCGTATTAGACCGCAGTCTTTGTAACAATGTGTGACTGAATAAATGGTCTTTAGCATGGAAACCATGCATTTCCGGACTGAAGTTCATTAGGCCTTTTTTGTTCCGCATCCTCTCATGGATCAATGACTAGAGTTTGTACACGGTGGAAAAAATCACCCTGTATATTTGTTTTGATGTTCTCTACCTCCTGTATTAATTTGAACGAATAATTGTGGAACGCCCTGTACATTTGACACCAAGAGCTCACTGAATAGCAAATGACTACTACATCTGAGGTCGTAGCCTTAATAAAATTTCGTTATTTTGGTTGTTTCGTATTAAGTACGTCGTGGTTCGCGCTACTATTAAGAAGATATCGTATATAAGGGTCGTCACCGAGACCTATGCAACTATAGTTCGGGAAGGATCGTATTATTCCACACCGTACCAGTACGAGGTAGCCAGCGTTTGCGAGTAATTTTGACTGATCACAGTGTGCCACATAAGGATATCGTGCGCGGGCTCTTTGTGGCCGCTGTGTGGAGATCAGAGTCGTGACTGTGGGCGGCAAAGCGCGCTTGCTCTGGCCCTGCAGAGGGATCTCCCATCAGGTAATGGCCGCGGCTGTTAACAGCACACAATGCCGCCGCCGCCGCCGCCGAGGCGCGCCCGCCCAGCGCAGCCGTGCGCCTCACAATAAACGAATCACGCGCCTTTGTACGGCCTTTGCCGCTGGCTTCTGCAGGAGCAAAGAAGAAACGGACGTATCTCTGAGTACTCACAACTTTATTGGTAAGACATTTCGGTGTTTCCCAACTTCACAGGGGTCAACAGTTGTCAATGCGACTTGGGAAGAACTGAAAAAAATACATCTACGGAGACAGAGGGCGTTATGAAGCAACAATGGACGTTTTGCAGGAGAACCAGTCAATTTCGTCCAAGATTCTTCATTCAGTTACACCTCTGAAGGCAGCTCCGAACAATTTGATATTTAACTGTGGCTATCGATGGTTAATCAAGTTAATGGAAATAGTGTGCTGTCATTCTTTCTCGTATTTCTATTTACATTAAAAACATGCTTCCATCACCTAGACTGGGGTCATGTCAAGGGCAGTTGATTCCGATAAAGCCAATTTCGCCATTTGTGAAGTCATTGTTACTTCACACTACTTATTCCCTCTGGCGGAGAAATAAAGAATTACACTCCGCCATTCAAGAAGAAAGAGTGACCAGATTGGCGTGCTATTGCTGTTCACTTTGCCGCTTCCGTGAAGGTAAGTTTGTTTCACGGTATCAACTGAATAATGTTATTTTGTTTTTAAAATACGATTATTTCAGTGTCATTACACTTATAAAAACTCTATTTAGTCAGGGATGTTAAGAGATTAGCAAGTGTTTATACACAAGCAAAACAATAGGAATTTCATTCAACCATGGCGAACTTTAGTTTCGTTTTCATAGCCTGTGCACTCGGGGAAAGACTGGGTGCACTGAATGAAGTCAAAACCGGGCTGTACCCGGTCCTGCCCCACCATAGAATATTGCTCTGTAAACTTTTTTTTTTTTTTGAGTCTGCAATGTCAAATATGCTGAGAATTTACCAGAGGAGGACAAATGGACAGACAGTCATGCAGCCAAGAGAACATGGAAGGGGCAATGGCGGGAAGTTGTCGGGTAGGGTAGGTTAACTGTAAGCTGCAAGAATCTTCGATGTTTCAGAAAGTATCTTAGAAGTTAAAAAATATTCTAAGAGAAATCAACTAACTTCTAGGGAAGCAGCAATCAAAGAACGATTAGGACCGTGCCCACTTGTGTTCTCTTACAACAAGGAAAAGAATTGGTCATTCACATAATAGGTCTTTCAGGCTTAACTTTGAAGGAAGTCAGTAGGTGAGCATATGATCTTGCAACCAAAAATAATTTGATGCAACTAAACTGGCTGAAACGGACTGGTTGCATTCAGCTGCGGAAAATGTCTTTGCCGGGCCGACGAAATCTGCAGAGGAGCAAATGATGAGGATTGTTACTTTATGTGTGAGTTTTATTAATAATATTGCTAGTTAAATTTCATTTCAATAAACATTTCTGTTTCTGTTCCAACGAAAATCTTGTTTTTCTTTATTCCCATGAAGTTAGTGCAGGTACCAGCTCTTTACCCCACTAGTGGGGTAATATGGTATACCCACTTAAAAAATGATTGTTTTGCTCAATCTGACTATCTCTTCGTTAAACAAATTAGCTACAAAGGGCCTTGGAGCACTAACTACCCAATCTTACACCGCTTTTCCCGATTTGTCAGCTGTCACGTCGGCAATGGTGTAGATTCACGCCCTTCACATACGAGTTTTTGAGAGGTAGGGAGCCGCGTAGAAGGGAGGAAGTTTTCAGAGGTTGGGGCTGGATGGTCTAGTGGCGCGTCTAAGAGATGCTGAAGCTGCTGCTCATCTGTCGCTGCTGTCTTGGAGCAGTGCTGAGTTCTCACATCCGTGATAGTGCGACCATAATCTGAGCAGTTCCCTTTCCATTTGTTTCAGTGTACAGTCTAAGTTTGCTAACTTAACTCCAGTTTGAATGTAGTTTCCCTACTCTTTCGTCAGCGACGTGCACTGATAAATAAAGGACATGTTGGCGTTGTTGCTTCCATACAGTCCCCCTACCATTAGGGTTCTTCTATGGTGTCAGCCTCATCTGCTTAGTTAAACTAGTTCGAAGGTCAACTGATTTATTTCCTTCATTGTCAAAGTTTGTCTGATATTTCCTCAATTTGATTGGGAAATCAGATTCTTCTGAAAGAAGAGTTATATTGACTAACCTCAGTTCCATAAAAAGAAGAACTAAAAGTTGTGTTAGAGGTAAAAAACTTTTTGATTCATCTTGCTCAACTTTATAACAAATAAAAATTTGGTTAAAAGCAGATCTGATTTCCATTAGTAGATCTTAAAGTTTCCCCATAGCTTTCCTGGTTAGATAGGACAAAGATAAGCTGGTGTACTATGAAGTTCTGCTTTGCTGTGTCAGTGTTGTCCCTTGTGGTGAAGTGGTCGGACTTCACCAGGACATAATTGTTTCACGAAGTGCAACAGAAGCAGCCTGAACACTGAAACACGGATGTATTCAGTAGCAGCGATGGCGAGGCATGACAGAATCTCTGACGCGAGAGTTCAGTTCTGTTGCGAGGCAGTTGTTGTACGTAGCGAGTCGCGAGAGCATGTAGTTCGTTCGTGCTAGTAGCGCGCGAGAGACAGTCGGAGTTGTGTGCGAGGAGTCGGAGGGTGTCGACATGGGCCTCTGGTCAAGATTCGGGACAAGGTATATTTTTTAAACAAGATAATGAAGCAGCATTGCGCACATCTGATAATGTAATGTATATTAACTGTAATTAATTTGTTCAAGAATTGCCCCAATAATAATTTTGTTTTTAAAGCTATCAATTTTTAGGAAAATAATCATTACAATTGAAACAATATTTCCTTTGCTTTTCCTCCCAGAATCAATTTATCAGGTTGATCTTAACGATAATTTTGCACATTTTTATCATCATTGAGTTTTATTATTGTGGGAAGTTAACATTTGGCTCTATTTGCAATTCTATTGAATTATTTTCATTTTTGTATTTTTGTGGGAAGGTTACACTAGGTTCTATTCCCATTAACATTTAATTATTGTCATTTCAAAATTCTCCGGAGAGGTTACACTATTGTCATTTCAATATTCTCCGGGGAGGTTACAACACACATGCTCTACCAAGGGTTTAGACTCTGTTGGGAACGCCCCCGCTTCAAAACAAAGTACCCTCCACCACACACCAGACACGAAAGCGAATTAATATAGCACTGTCACTTCATTTTGAGCTATGTTGGAAGCTTAAAGTCCCTAGCTTACCGAACAGTTGGTTTAAAATCAATTACAAAATTTGTACCGAAAAGACAGACAGAAAAACGTACTCTCCACCACACCAGACTCGACAGCGAGTTAATAATGCGTTTCACCCGCTCTGAGCTATGTTGAAAGTTACAAATTTTTAGCTCATCGAAGAGTTAGCTTAAAATCAGGTACAAAACTTCTACCAAATAGACAGAAATTCAACTAAAAAAAAAAGTGGTAAAAACCATTTATTTACTGCAATATTACTGTTAAATTTTTCTGTACTACATGCAAGTGTGCGTGTGTGCGCAAAATCATGTACATATACATATCTAACAGTCTGGAAAGCTTTTGCGACGAATAAATGAATACGTAAGTATTGAAATGCCATTGACTTACAAAATCACGAAGAAAGCAATGTCACAAATCTGTAGTCCATGTTCCATGCCATGTTTACAATATCGAACGAACTCACTCTCGAGAGATTATGCTTCGAATATTGCAGAACATAATTCTTTTAAATTAATGAGGAAGTTTCACAATCATTTAGTAAAATCGAAGGTGAAAAACGTTAGAGATATCAGGACGCGAATCAATTACATCTGGCTGTCTTCATGCCACTACACTAGAATTGTTCTCTTTTTTTTCTTTTTTACTGATCGTATTTATGTCTATGTCTTCGATGTTACGCTATCCTAAAGACTTTAACTACGGACAGGTCATTAACTGACATCACATTATAACAAAAAAAGCAAAACAAACAAATACGAAAATTCTTTAACGACCAATATGGCGTTTTGTTTGAACAAGTTGTTGCAAAAGTAACACGTTTTGAGAGATTCTCAATGTACGGATGCTCTGAAACAGAATATATTCATCAAGTGTAAGTTACAGTATGAAACCCACCGAATATGGGCTTTAGCTACAAACGACGTCTCCCAAATTCAACTTGTGACGTAGAATGCGATTTCGCATCTCATTGGCCATGTTTCTCTCCACGAAGTAAAAATCTGACTTGTCTTATTCAGTATTTCACTTTTCGGAATGCTATGAAACGTGACATTTCACATTGTGAGATCAGCTAATCTTTCACGAACGCTTCACGTCCCGCGTGAAAACGGCTTAAGGAGCAAGCCTGCAAAGAACGGAGCGAAAGAAATAGCGGGTGGTTATAATTAAAGTGCAGAAACTCACGAAGGTCTAGTGTGGGTTGTAATTATCGTATGGCAGCGAAACTTGATAGATAAGCTAATGCTTTAATGCGGAACCGATTGAGGCTGGAAAAAAATTAATTTCAATTTTGGCCACCAGGCGTAAATTTGGCGCTGTGAAAGGCGTAAACAAATGTTTCCATAACTAATGGATGAGGAACGGGACGTGTTCAGAATAGATCAAACCAGCCGGTACATGTTCTCGCATTTGTTGCTGTTTGCTGCTCCACTCTGTTCAGTACCTTTCTGTTAAGCAATAATCTGATCTCGAGAACGCTTTTGTAAGACCACATTTCAGAAATTTGCGCTACCTGTTCGCTTATTTTTCACGTTTCACTTACGCCATCCTGCACACAAATACTTTCAGAAAATATTTCCTGAGGCTAAAATTATTATAGGAATTCCGGTCCTCCTGTTATATAAACAATTGCTCTTTTAACGCTAAACATGTTTCGACACATTTGGTCATTTTTAATGAGTACTTTTATTCACAAGATCTATAAAATGCAAACATATTGTAACTCACAACTATTAGATCGAAAACTAGGTCCTATAATGTTTAACGTTAATTGTGATTATTACCTTATGCTCCAGAATATTGGTTCCTTTAGAGCCTCTTTCACTTTATTATACAGCATGGACGAGAAACTACTAAGACATAATTACGGTGGTTGATCAGGCATATTTTCTCAGTATTTTTGACTAAGCAAGTAGTTGGAAGTCCCCTGCAGAAATACTGAACCGTGCTGTGTCTATAGCCGTCCATAACTGCGAAATGGTTACCAGCGCAGGACTTTGTACACGAACTGACATCCCTTTTACTCCCCGTAAATGTTCAATGGGATTCATGCCGGGTGATCTGTGTGGTCAAAACATTCCCTCGATAGTCCAGAATGTTCTTCAAACCAATTTCGAACAATTATGGCCCGGTGACCTTTCGATATGTCATCCATAAAAATACCATCGTTGTTTGGGAACACGAAGCCCATGAATGGCGGCAAATAGACTCCAAGTAGCCGAACATAACCATTTTCAGTCAGTGATTGGTTCAGATGGACTAGAGGACCCAGTTCATTACGTATGAACACAACCTACACCATTATGGGGCCACCACTAGCTTCTATAGTGCCTTGTTGACAACTTGGGTCTATGGCTTCGTGGGGTCTGCGCCACACTCGAACCCTACCATCACCCCTTACCAACTGAAATCGGGACTCATCTGACCAGACTGCGGCTTTCCAGACGTCTAGGGCCCAAGCAATATGGTCACGAGCCAAGGAGAGCCGCTACGGGCGATCTTGCGCTGTCAGCAGAGGCATTGGCGTCAGTCGTCTGCTGCCTTAGCCCATTAACGCCAAATTTCGCCGCTCTGTCCTAACGGATACGTTCGTCGTACGTCCCACATCGATTTCTGCAATTATTTTACGCAGTGTTGCTCCTCTGTTAGGGGGCATACAACTGCATACTAGCGCTGCTGCTATCGGTCGTTAAGTGAAGGCCGTCGGCCACCGCGTTGTCCGTGGCGAGAGGTAATGCCTGAAATTTGATATTCTCGGCACAATCGTGACACTGTGAATCCCGGAATATTGAATTACCAAACGATTTCGAAAATGGGATGTCTCATGCGTCGAGCTCCAACTACCACTCCGCGTTCAGAGTCTGTTATTTACGGTGTCGTGCGGCACTAATCACGTTGGAAAACATTTTCGCATGATTCACCTGACCACAAAAGGCAGCTACGCCAATCACTCTTTCGTACCTTGTGTGTGCCATACTGGCACCACCTATATAAGTGCATATTGCTAGCCCATGACTTGTGTCATCTCAGTTTATTTCACATAAAATACCTAAACATCAGTACAAAAGTCGATGGTATGCGCTGTGTGTTTGGAAACAATATGGTTGCATTCACTCATAGTACTCCTTGTTGACAATTGTAACACCCAACTTACATTGTGTCCACAAGCCTGAATGTAGAAAAGGTAGTTTTTTTTTCTTTTGTTTATCCTGCAGTGTTAGTTGTGCTTTAAGAGTGATACAGCGCATATTAGCGTCGTTTTGGCGCTCGTCTGTGGTGTTCAGTAAACCCGATTACCCGTTTCATATTGGCCAACTGCACGGAATTGATTATTGCGAGGTCTGTCGCGTTAAAATAGTCCGAGAGTTTATTCTGTGTTTGCCTGTGGATATATCCTTGATATCTTTCCTCATCTGCAAGACATGAAATTTTTGTACGCCTGATTATTGTTCGAATAATTATTACTTACTATATGTTTTCGTTTTACTGACAGGAGTATAAATACCCAACGAAGATAAAACAAATGTACAGAAGTATGTTTGAGCATTAAAGAGAATAGTCGTTTGCATATGACTGGCTTGAATTCTCGTAACAGATTTAAGCGCCAGAGAATATTTTTTGAAATTGTTTGTCTGGAGTTTAGCGCTGTATGGATGTAAAACACGAGAAACACGCAGTACGGAGAAGAAGAGGGTAGTCAGAAGACACAGTGTTTACACAGTGTTTAAACCAACAAGGAAGGTGCGAGAATATTTAAACACTACAAAGGACACATGCGTGCCTCGTTGCCACAGCAAGAGCATGTAAATGCCTTGCACAGGAACTATAAAAAGAAGCTTTAACTACCGCCTTAAGAAACGCAAGAGTAATTTTCTGGATAACACTGCCATATCAGCAGTAACAGATGATACACTGGAACCTGTGAACCACCAAATTTGTTTCTTCGATACTGTGATTTTATCACGCTTTCATCATTACTCTGCTGGGATGTACAGAGAAGCCATATAAATTCAGAAGCACACAAACAATATTAAGGTTTGGAATCATACAAATTGTGGGATTTTGAGGCAAATAAAGCAAGCAGTGCCAACTTTTCCCCACTTCAAACTCCACACCACACGTCAGCATAACTACGAGGTGGGAAGCCTATGCAGCGTCTGTCGCACGCGTCTACCATTATGCGTCTGACGTAGTGCGGCCGACGCACAGCTGTCGATTCCTATAGACGGTCAGCCACACAGAGTTAGTTGACCTGTGTCCGTGCTGGAAGGCTGAGTGACCGCAATCTGTTATTTTATCTTATCATATAAGCAGTTGAAGAAATGCGGTTACTGCTATGTGAGGTAAGTGTTGAAACACAGCCGATTTTCAGAAAAAGATCTGAGGAAGGTTGTTTTGAACAAGTCATCAATGGGCACTTGGTAAAAAACGACCAGAAATTTTCGAGATTCTGCTGGAACACAGCCCAGTTTAGATATTTCCTCGACATCGTCAAAGTAGATATCAAGTAGTTCATGGAAAATACGTACGAATTTTTCGCTTGTGCAAGCAGACTTGTTGAATTAGAATTACTAACGTTTTCCTTCTTGCAGTTGTTGACGCGAACTACAGAGTCATTTCCATTGATGTCGGGTCGTATTGGCAGGAAGGCGACAGTGGAAGTCTTGACAAAAGTAATTTCGGGAAATTATTTGCAAATGGTAATATGTGTCCTCCGCCTACTAAACTGCCGAATTCGGACACAATAGTGCCACATGTTTTTGTAGGCGACAAGGCATTTTGATTGCATCCAAAGATGGGGAAACCTTTCTCTAGTCGAACTGTTAGTACTAACAAAAATAAGCTAATTTAACTGTTTCAAGAGCTCGTAGAATTTCTGAAAATGCCTTCGATTAAGTCAAATGTTCGCCGATCAGTCTAAAGCCAGAAATGACTGATAAATTGGTTATTGTTGCTTGCTGTTTAGACAGTTTACTTAGGCATGTGTTCTTAGGGCAAAATAACGAGCCTCATTTCGAATTAAACAGAAATGACTCACTGCCTACTGAAAATCGTGGACCATTAACATGCGACGGTCATGCACATGGTGATTGATTTTCTAGGCGAGATTCATTTACGGAATACTTCAGAAGCCGTGTATGTGGAGGGATAACAACCTGGTAATGTTAACAGGACTGAGTAGGCATTTTTTCTAAAAATGTCAACGCATATCCTTATAAACTGAACTACTGTAATATATATCGGGTTTGCTTTTCATTATTATAATAAGATCCGAATTATAAGGGGAACTGTGGTGATAATAAACTTTTTTATTTATTGTAACACACATTATTTGCCTGAAAATAAACTAATAAACAGGACAGATAAACCAAAAATATTTAGTGCTTTTCTTACTTGTTCTAAATATGAAGTCTGATATTTCTCTCCAAGCATTATCTTTCACAGTTTGGTTCTTGTACAGTGGTATGGATACATCGTAGATGCAAGGAAATTTTGGAACATTGAAAGGTGGCTACACTGAGCCACACCGCCAGAGATTGCGCCAAAGAGTATTATTCAGCCGCCTCCACTGGCAGTGCCTGTCGAGGACTCGTAGTAGTCAGTGCTTGGGGAGAACTCGTGGTAGTCTGTGTTTGTTGAGATGTGCTAGTAGTCAGTGCTTGTTGAGATGTGCTAGTGAAAAGTGGTTGCTGAGATGTCGTAGGGAAGAGTGCTTGCTGAGATGTGATACTGAAAAGTTCTTGTTGAGATGTGGTAGTAGCGAGTCGGTGTGGAGAGATTGTAATGTTTAGAGTGCTTTTCATCAATATAAACGAAGGTAAAAAATTTTTTTTTCTTTTCTCTCTCATTATTTCAGTGTCCTGAATAATGCGTCATTACAGGTTCAGTCAACAAAGCATCTGGCGTGTGTTCTTGTATTAGAGTGTAATTCTGGGTTTCTTGCGCAATTATAGTATTTCTAATTTTTTTTATCACGTCAGTATAAATGGTATTTGAAATTTCTTGTCTTGTTGAAGAAGAACCGTACCAGATGTGTACGTTGAGTCACACTCCCACACACAGAACAATTACATTTGTGCTTTGGTTTCGTAGGTTTGTAGTTGCTGGAGACTTAATTAATTAATTGTGTTAACGAAAATTTTCATTTCATTCTTTGTTGTTGTTCTATGCAGTCAGATTGCGTAATAATACTAGTCAGGGCCAACCGTTTACGAGACACAGCGTAATCCGACATACAGCTATGAAAAATAAAAATTATTTTCAATTTAATAATAATTAAGCCCCCATGCACGTGGCGACCCTGCCAGGATCGTCCCTTGGAATCTTCTGATTATAAAAATAGTAGACAGTAGTATTGTTGTAGTAATTTGGAGTTTATATTGCATGTGTAGATTTGGTAATTGGCATTCTTCTAATGGTATTTTTCAAAATTTAAATTTGTTGTCTTGTCTACACGTTTGACAATTTAGTGCAATTATTTCAATTGTTCATTAATCGTGTTTGAAGGAAACATTTCGTGTGAATGGTATTGTTGGAGATAAAGTGTCATTGTGTGCAATTTTCATATAGTGACGAGTTTTGTATATTTTGTAAATGATTATGCGATCAATGAAAAGGGCAAAAATGATGAATAGTGAGAATGACGAAATTCTTAATATGGCGAACTCGCCAACACAGGAGAACAGTGTGATGAATAATGAAGTGTAAAACAATTTAATAAGTCGGGAAAATAGTCCGGAAACAGTTCAAAATTTTTCACAATCGAAAAATTCTCAGATTGGGTGGTTAACGACAGAAGAAATGGAGCAGTTAATGAATGCAATATTAAATTTCGGATCACAGTTGGAATCTGAATTAAAAACAGTGGGATCTGAATTAAAAACAGTGGGATCTGAATTAAAAACAATGGGATCACAGTTACGATCTGAATTAAAAACAATGGGATCACAGTTACGATCTGAATTAAAAACAGAGATGGAAGCAATGGAAACACGGTTAAGTTCACGAATAGGGACATGTTTCAACATGAAAGATGAATCAAACAAAGAAATTAGAGAAGAAGTGCAACCAATTTTGAATGCTCACAATAATAGTTTAATTTCAACAGAAATTAGACAAGAGGAACAGGACAGAGAACGGGAAGAAAAAGATCGCGTGATAGTGCAAAAATATTCAGAGTTAAATTTACAACATACACACGATAAGGAAGAAATATTTGAAAGAATCGAAGAATCAATACCAAATGACAGGACAATTAACTTAACGCAACAGTGTGAACAGTTAAGTACTAAATGTGACAACACCGAAAGCCGAGTCGCGACATTTACAGAAGACGTAAATAAACAGAAAGAACAATTAAGTGACTCATCGGAAAGAGTTGAGGAGGTCTCAGATAAATTGACAAGTGTTAGTTTACCAGAAGGGTTTGAAGAAAATAATTTGTTTCATTTACGTGATGCAACAAGAGAGCGCCAGGCGCGTGAATTTAACAATAATCGTCATTGTGACTGGGACAGATGCGGTAGGTCTTTGTCGCCACGAGGCGAAAACTTTGACTATAAACATTTTTTGACTGTTCGGAAATTTAAGATCTTTCGTAATTCTAAGAATGACATACATCCATGTTCATGGTTAGATCAATTTACGTACGCACTTCCGCCAAATTTGCCACTAAGTCACAAACTTGAAATTATGTGCGGCTATTAATGTCCTCAGGGGATTCACTACTCTAAGTGAATATGTGCCGTAGCGTGCATTGGGCCCCGAGCTGTAGTGGTGCTATTTCCCTTTTAGTTTTCTGCACCGCTGCCTACTCTTTTACTATTCTTTGCATCTGTCAAAACAACTCTTCGACTATCAATCTACCTAGAGAATCCTTAAAGAATAACCGGATATGACTAATTTACCCAAAGGAGATTTCGGAAATTACCGTTTGGACTTACTGTATCTTCTGCAGTATTCATTCATAGTTTAAATGAAATTTTACCTGTTTATCTTCGTGACAATATTACTTCATACGTTGACGATATTCTTATTGCTAAACATTCTTGGAGTGAGCACAACAAAATTTTGGATTCATTATTACGTATCTTTGCAAGAGTTGGCATTACAGTGAACTTGGAAAAATCTGAATTTGGTCGTACACAGGTGAAATTTCTCGGTCACATTATTTCTACAGAAGGTATTCTTTCTGATCCAGAAAAATTAGACGCTATTCGTAATTATGCTGTTCCTACCACAAAACGTGATGTCCGTAGTTTCCTTGGTGTCTGTAATTTTCTTAGACGCTTTGTTAGATTGGACAATTTGGCCACACCTCGTTTATGTGAACTATCTGGAAAGAAATCTAATTGGTGTTGGGATGAGGAAGCTCAGTCAGAATTTGAACAGCTTCGTGATGCTTTAGTTGCTGCTCCACTTCTTTCACATCCGGATTTATCTACAGATCTTTGTTTGGCGACGGACTCATCATATAAAGGCCTAGGTGCACATTTATTTCAAGAGATAGAAGAAAACGGCGTTGTAGTACAGAAAACTATTGCATTTGGAAGTCGTGTTCTATCTAAATCAGAAAAGAATTATTCGATTACGGAACTTGAAGCTTTGGCTGTTGTTTGGGCTTTTACAAAATTTCGGACATTTTTGTTTGGCAGACATACTAAGGTTTACACCGATCATCGAGCTCTGGAATTTCTTATGTCAACAAAATTAACTCACGGCAGATTGTCACGATGGGCGTTGTACCTACAGGAATTTGATTTTAGTATTGTTTACATACAGGGTTCTTCAAATATTGTTGCTGATGCTTTATCACGTGCACCTGTGGGTTTGAAACAAAGTGCTGAAGAGGACTGCATAGAAAACAATTATTGTTTGATGTATATTCAAGGTGTTGCATTTGAGAACTTTATTTCGTCTTCGCTCCAGGACATCGCTAAGGAGCAAAATAAGGATCCAATCTGGAAGGACATTAAGGAGAAGTGGAGGAGAAAGGAAAGCGTAGCGATTAGACAGCATTATTTAGTTTGCAATGACATTCTTTTTAAACGAAAATCGGTCGACAACTCTGTTTGGTTAGTTTGTATTCCTGATGAGTGGGTTAATAAGCTGATTTGGTATACGCACTTGAGTTAAGCACACTTTGGTCCCAGAAAATGCTTTCATAAATTACGAGAAAATTGCTACTTCAGTAATATGGAAAAACGTATTCGATCTGTTCTGGCCAAATGCAAATTATGTCAAAAGGCTAAGCCGCCAACAATTTCTCACAGAGCACCGTTGTTTCCTATCATTCCAGCGAAATTAAAGGAGATGGCTGCAGTCGATTTGTTCGGTCCAGTGGTTCGTTCTACTAATGGTTTTGCGTACATTTTCGTAGCAGTGGAGTTGACATTAAAATATGTGTGTTTTACACCATTACGCAAAGCAACAGCTCGTTCAGTATCTAATGCTTTCATTAAACATTTTCTTAAAGAAGTTGGTCATGTTGATAAGGTTATATCAGATAATGGATCACAGTTTCGTTCTAAAATTTGGCTTCGTACTCTACGCACGTCGTAAAATTAAATCAATTTTCATTTCACTTTTTCACCCTCAATCTAACGCTTCAGAGAGATGGATGAAGGAAATCAACAAATTGTGTCGTCTTTATTGTCATCAGAATCACAGAACTTGGGATCAGTATCTTCATATTTTTCAAAAAACATTCTGAATGAACTCCCTAATGATTCAACTTCTTTACCGCCTATACTGATATTAAAAAACAAAGCACCGACAAATCGCATATCTGAAATTGTTCCTTTTCCGCCTACACGGAAACTGCGGCATTCTGAAGTTGTGAACATGGCTCTGCAAAATATTGCATCTGCAGCTTCTAGAAGAGAGAAATCAGCTATACATCCTGGTCGTTTAAAAATCTTGTCAGTTGGTCAGAAGGTGTTAATTAAAACCACCGTTTGTCTCACAAAGGAAAAGGCTTGTGTCGCAAATTTTTTCTGCTTTATAACGGTCCATATAGAATTCGCAAAATTATTCATGATAACACTGTCGAAGTAGAAACTCTTAAATCACGACGCTCTAAGGGAATACATCATATATCAAATGTAAAAATTTTTGTGAAACCATATACTTTTGAGAAACTAACAGCTACACGTAAACATGCAGAGAATACAAGGATACCCCGCTGTGTTTTGGCGGCGGCATATACTCAAAGCAACAGTCAAGTCTGCGCGCCGCACAAGGCAAACAATCGCTTCCTACGTCACGCGCCTACAGCTGATCGAGCGCTCAGTGCGAATGCTCTGACAGCCGTAAACAAATACACAGTTTAATTTCTCCGACTAAATTCAGTATAAAGCTATAGTGACTTGATGAATTATGTTATTAACGTTCAGTATTTTTCAGGATACGGTTGTATAAAATATTTAAGAACTTCAGGTAAATTCTGTGTGTCTCCGACGTTAAGAGGACTTGCTATCGAGAAAATTTCAGAAAGAATGTAATTTCCAAGAAGAAACTAATAAACTAAAAAGGTAACTATTAATTGAGTTTATTTTTTCAGGTAACATATTTCCACTTAGGTACGTACTTTAGACATAATTTTCTGTTCGCGATTACGTGATTCATACTTTGTGCTAATTTCATGTTCTATGAATTTACTTGTGAAGCGACGTGCTTGCGTCCGTTAACTGATTTTGACAATGATTATTAATGAACTGGGTTGTAACTTGTGTATATTATGCATCGCTTGGCTGCACTGCTTTTTCACTGATGTCATATTTTTTAATTATGTGCCTGCTGTGCTTATTTATTTAAATTATAATTGTCACCTGATTAGTTGTGCTGATATGTATGTAAGTTATACTTTGTGATTTATCTGCTTGCGCCTTCATGTTTACTTATTAAGATGACATATGAACATTTATTTGCTTATGCTGATATGATGCTAATGACCTGTTTATTACGTAAGATATATGTTTACTGCTATGCATATGGATTGCATATTTATACATTTCTGTTTGTTGTCATAACTACTCTTTAATTTGGTGTATAGAAATGCTGATATACTGTGTACAAACATAGAGTTTAGGTCACACTATTGTATTAATTATAGCTTGTTCGCTTGGCAGAGCCTCGTTGTAAGAATTGTGCTGCATCCACTTGTTGACATTCTGTTCTCTACTGATATATTTACTCGCTATTGCATGTTTTGCTTACGCTCAGTGCCTTATATTTTTAAGATAGGAAAATGAACTGCTATAATTCGACGAACGACATTAGTACAAGAAACTTTATAGAAGCCACATGAGCTGGAGGTTTTATGAAAGCTGTATAAATGTATGCTAATAGGAAGGAAGCTAACGACATGACATACCAAAACTAGGTTTAGACCATTTACAGTTATTACACTGCATTTTTCGTGAGCAATTGAAATAGGAAGTGACACTTGACACAAGAAATACTCCACATGTTTGCTTCTGTTTGCCATAATTCTTAAAGTGGTGTACACACTGTGAAATATTATGATCATTCACACTCCGTAATCGTACTTAATTACTGAGAGTTATTCGAACTAAGTCTGTTAAAGGCATGTATGCATTTCTTTTGTTTATAATTCATAATGAGTAGAAGATTTGGCTCAGATGGATTACACAGAGGTTGTGTGTGGACATTGTGTCTTCGGATTGTATGGGATGATGAACTGAAGTTTGCACTAGGATTTTATCTGTACTTGTTCGAGGAGACTGACTAGAGGAAAGAGTTGTTATGGAAGTGAAATGATATTGGTAATAAGGTTTATATGTATCGACGTATTGATGAGGTATTATTGAGGTATTATTGAGATTATGTGAAGTTGATGATTATTGGAGTTTTTGTGGACAAGAGGTAAGGTAAATGATATTGATGATAAGATTTATATGTATCGACGTAAGAGGTATTATTGAAGTATTGAGATTATGTGATGCTGATGATTATTGGAGTTTTGGTGTATAAGAAGTAAAGTTAGTGAGGTGCATATTTTTTTTTGCTGGTCTATATGGAACAAGGAGGATGAAGATAGCAGACTAGAACACTCAAGTAGAAGGAAGATTGTCTACACACACTTTGTTAAATCACTAAGCAGTATATACTTTTTTTTTTTAAGAGAGGAAGTATTTGCATATCTTGGCACACTGACAGTTGTTCAGCAACAGTATATTTGATTTGGCTTGGCAAACATTGGTCTTGACATGATGACTATGACGTTGACTTAACTATTATTGACTGTTATACATTGCTGCCACTACTACTTGACACACATGATGAACATCAAATTTTGACAGAATTGCATTTACACAATTAACACTATTCAATTACACAGGAGTACTTAATGTGGATGAAAGATGAGTGAGTGTGTTTTGTGTGTTTTCCTTTCCTAATCCTACCCACCTATCTCCTTAATATTATTTTATTTGTTTGTAGTGGCTTGCACTGACACCCATAAATATCATAGGTTTACTGATATTTGAGTATTTGTAATAGTTAATATGACAATTATCTGATATCATTTGTGTGTTTATTAGAATTTGTATGTAACTGTTACCTGCACTTGTTCAACATTGATGTGTGACACTTAGAAATGTTTAATTTCTGCTGATGAACTGTGTGATTAGGATAGTGAATATTATGGACTGTTACTTGCACTTTTTCTACATGATTGGTGCCACTAGGACATGTTTAATTTCTGCTTATAAACTCTGATGAACAGTGTGATCAGTGATAGTGAATATTATGGACTGCTCTCTGGACCTGCTCATCATTTCTAGGTGCAACTGATGGACTGCTTCTACTGAAAAGATGTCACCTGTTGGTGTCTGTACCTGCTCAACACTGCTGGGTGCCACTAATGGAACTGCTTCTGCTGAGAAATGTGACTTGTTGCTGTGTGTGCCTGTTCAACATTACTGGGTGCCACTGATGGAACTGCTTCTACTGAAATAATGTCACTTGTTGCTGTCTGCACCTACTCAACATTGCTGGGTGTCACTGATGGACTGTTTCTACTGAATTGTTGCTGTCTGCACCTGCTCAACATTGCTGGGTGCCACTGATGGACTGCTTCTACTGACATAATGTCACTTGTTGGTGTCTGCACTTGTTCAACACTACTGGGTGCCACTGTTAGAACTGTTTCTACTGAAATAATGTCACTTGTTGGTGTCTGCACCTGTTCAACAATGCTGGGTGCCACTGATGGACTGCTTCTACTGAAAAGATGTCACCTGTTGGTGTCTGTACTTGCTCAACATTACTGGGTGCCACTGATGAACTGCTTCTACTAAAATGATGTCACTTGTTGGTGTCTGCACTTGTTGACCATTGCTGGGTGCTACTGCTGGAACTAATCATTGAAAGCATTTTATGTGAACATTTGTATAAACAGATTTTTTGTGTATTGTGTGAACTATTATGTAAAGTCACATGTATGAAAAGAAGTTGTATTGCTTACTGTATTTTATATATTAGGTTATTGAAAGGTCAGTGCAAAGCCAAATTTTATCTAATTATGTGATATTTACGTATTAATATTATCTTTTATTTTTGTCTGTATTTTGTGGACGAATTTGGTGGTATTTTCACCACCAATGCTGGCAAAAATACCATCAAATTCTGGCCCGTGGAGGAGGGGCATATGAAAGGTGGCTACACTGAGCCACAGCGCCAGAGATTGCGCCAAAGAGTATTATTCAGCTGCCTCCACTGGCAGTGCCTGTCGAGGACTCGTAGTAGTCAGTGCTTGGGGAGAACTCGTGGTAGTCTGTGTTTGTTGAGATGTGCTAGTAGTCAGTGCTTGTTGAGATGTGCTAGTGAAAAGTGGTTGCTGAGATGTCGTAGGGAAGAGTGCTTGCTGAGATGGGATACTGAAAAGTTCTTGTTGAGATGTGGTAGTAGCGAGTCGGTGTGGAGAGATTGTAATGTTTAGAGTGCTTTTCATCAATATAAACGAAGGTAAAAAAAATTTTTTTCTTTTCTCTCTCATTATTTCAGTGTCCTGAATAATGCGTCATTACAGGTTCAGTCAACAAAGCATCTGGCGTGTGTTCTTGTATTAGAGTGTAATTCTGGGTTTCTTGCGCAATTATAGTATTTCTAATTTTTTTTATCACGTCAGTATAAATGGTATTTGAAATTTCTTGTCTTGTTGAAGAAGAACCGTGCCAGATGTGTACGTTGAGTCACACTCCCACACACAGAACAATTACACTTGTGCTTTGGTTTCGTAGGTTTATAGTTGCTGGGGACTTAATTAATTAATTGTGTTAACGAAAATTTTCATTTCATTCTTTGTTGTTGTTCTATGCAGTCAGATTGCGTAATAATACTAGTCAGGGCCAACCGTTTACGAGACACAGCGGACATACAGCTAAGAAAAATAAAAATTATTTTCAATTTAATAATAATTAAGCCCCCATGCAACATTTCCACAGGTTCTCGTCATCCACCACCATAAATAGTACTTTTTCCTCGTACATGCTCACTTGTTCTTCTTCGCGGCTGCGTCTATCCTGCTCTCCAACCTGATCGCCCTACCGTAGCGTCAGCAGCAAGTAGCTGAGCATCGTGCGACAAGGCCTAAATAATACCAGTTGTAGCATTAAAGTACGGGAGATGCGTAACGGCAGTCGCGTGCAGCACAACGGCTTGATGAAGTCACGAACTGACCAGTGCCTGGATACTTTGGCTCACTGACTCATGGTAGCTACCTACGATGTCTGCAGCATTGGAGCGCTGGCCGCTGTGGCCGAGCGGTTCTAGGTGCTTCAGTCCAGAACCACTGCGGTCGCAGGTTCGAATCCTGCCTCGGGCATGGATGTGTGCGATGTCCTTAGGTTAGTTAGGCTTAGGTAGTTCTTAGTTCTAGGGGACTGATGACCTCAGATGTTAAGTCCCGTAGTGCTCAGAGCCATTTGAACCTTTTTTTTTTTTTTTTTTTTTTTTTTTTTTTTTTTTTTTTTTTTTTTTTTTTTTTTGCAACATTGGAAGAGAACTTCTTGGAGAGAGATTTGCCTCGGACAACAGTCTAGTGGCCGTAAAACAAAAATCAACAAATACGCAAATATCAGACTTGAGTGCTCATTATATGAATAAACATTTGAAAAGTGGTGTTAGAGAAGAATGCTAAAAACCAGGTTTTGTAGCTAATGGAAAGGTAGAAATCGAATGGAGGAGCAAACAGCGTTATTTCAGAACTCTGATAAAGGGAGGGACATTTATTTATTATTTGTTTATTTCATTAACAGTACAGAGTAACACACCGTCTTGAAATGTAAGGTGGGTCTGATGCTTCTGAATCTAATAGCAAAGACTTCTCATTGTTACAATCTTATTAGCATACAGCTGTTAATGCTTTTTTTAATAATATAAAGAACGTAATATATAATGATTTCTCTGAGGTTACAGCAAATGAAATGCTTAACAATTGTTAAAATGGTTCCATATAATTTCTTACTGTCTAGTTGATGAGAATATAATTTATATTAGAATTATATTAATACCGTCAGCTGCGCACGGGCGTTCATATAGATCAACGGGGACAGGTTAAACGTGTGCCCCGACCGGGACCCGAACCCGGGAATTCCGGCTAACATGGCAGACGTTCTATCCATCTGAGCCACCGAGGGCACAGATGATAGTGCGACTGCAGGGACTATCTCGCGCACGCCTCCCGCGAGACACATTCTCACCTTGTGTGTCCACACAGTACATTCGTAGTGTTCCATCCCAACACACTCATTACTCGTGGAAGACATTCGTTCAAGTCCCGTAAGAGTTCGGGTAAATATGTGTGCATCCGCACAGAAGAAGAAGGTGATGGCCGGTATCGCCAGAACTATATACTTATATGGATTTGGTGTCTGTTCTTTCGGACACCATATCCATATAACTATATAATTTATATAATGCAAATGTCAAAGAAAAAGAAAAAAAAAGAAAATGTAACACAATGAGCGTCGTGAATATAATTTGTAGTACGTAGAGGGAAGTGATATGCTGTATTTGGATGTGTAATACAGTCTAAGTAGTACGTTGGTTAATAATGGCCTATTTCTATCTATTTCAGATGAGGAGGTCTCGATACAACCTCGAGGTATTCTCATCTGAAATGGTTTGTGCTAATGTATGTTTACACAGATTATACAGATTAAATGCTGATTGAGCACTTAAGGGGAGTAGGACGTCAAACGGGACGACTTGGAGCAGGAGAGACACCACAGGGATTTATAATTTCCACTGTCTATACTTTTAAAAATAAATTTATAAAACTTTGTCAGAATGACCAGAAATGATTCAGGATTTACACTTATAGTGGTGGAAGTTCAAAAATATAAGAAAATAACTTATTTTTTTACGTTTCTATTTCACCTTTTTTTCACTTACCGTTGGCTGCATTTGTTGCTATAGCTACACTTTTCTTCATAAGTAAGGGAGATTCTTCGATGAATTTTGCACAGCGTACAAACCATACATACAGGTATACGGAACGCTAGAATTTTCCAAATCTATTAAAAACTGTGGTAACAATTGAGATAATTAACTATAAAATTTGAGTTTTTTCTAAACATGAAATTTAAAATGAAACAGCACATTCATTTTTTTCATAAATTGAATAAATAGAGTTTCATACACCTGTAAGTATGGTTTGTATACGGTACAAAATTCATCGAAGAATCTCTCTTGCCGGCCGGGGTGGCCAAGCGGTTCTAGGCGGTACAGTCCGGAACCGCGCGACCGCCACGGTCGCAGATTCGAATCCTGCCTCGAGCATGGATGTGTGTGATGTCCTTAGGTTAGTTAGGTTTAAGTACTTCTAAGTTCTAGGGGACTGATGACCTCAGAAGTTAAGTCCCATAGTGCTCAGAGCCATTTGAACCATCTTTGAATCTCTCTTACTTATGAAGAAACGAGTACCTATAGCAACAAACGCAGCCAATGTTGTTGTTGTTGTTGTTATGATCTTCAGTCCTGAGACTGGTTTGATGCAGCTCTCCATGCTACTCTATCCCGTGCAAGCTTCTTCATCTCCCAGTACCTACTGCAACCTACATCCTTCTGAATCTGCTTAGTGTATTCATCTCTTAGTCTCCCCCTACGATTTTTACCCTCCACGCTGCCCTCCAATAGTAAATTGGTGATCCCTTGATGCCTCAGAACATGTCCTACCAACCGATCCCTTCTTCTGGTCAAGTTGTACCACAAACTTCTCTTCTCCCCAATCCTATTCAATACTTCCTCATTAGTTATGTGATCTACCCATCTAATCTTCAACATTCTTCTGTAGCACCACATTTCGAAAGCTTCTATTCTCTTCTTGTCCAAACTATTTATTGTCCATGTTTCACTTCCATACATGGCTACACCCCATACAAATACTTTCAGAAACGACTTCCTCACACTTAAATCTATACTCGATGTTAACAAATTTCTCTTCTTCAGAAACGCTTTCCTTGCTATTGCCAGTCTACATTTTATATCCTCTCTACTTCCACCATCATCAGTTATTTTGCTCCCCAAATAGCAAAACTCCTTTACTACTGTAAGTGTCTCATTTCCTAATCTAATACCCTCAACATCACCCGACTTAATTCGACTACATTCCATTATCCTCGTTTTGCTTTTGTTGATGTTCATCTTATATCCTCTCTTCAAGACACCATCCATTCTGTTCAACTGCTCTTCCAAGTCCTTTGCTGTCTCTGACAGAATTACAATGTCATCGGCGAACCTTAAAGTTTTTAATTCATCTCCATGGATTTTAATACCTACTCCGAATTTTTCTTTTGTTTCCTTTACTAGAAGTGAAAAAATGATGAACTTTCACATGTAAAAAAAATTATTTTGTTACATTTTTGAACTTCCACTGCTATGATTGTGAATCCTTAATCCTTCCTGGTCATGCTGACAAGGTTTTATGAATATATTCGTAAAAGTATAGACCGTGGAAATTAAAATGTCCTGTGGTGTCTCTCTTGCTCCAAGACGGCCCGTTTGACGTCCTACCCCCCCCCCCCCCCCCTTAATACACTGAATACGTGAGTTTTAGCTTTAAATGAGAAATACACTTACGTTTGTAAGTTGTTAGTAGAAATAGAATATAGTTCATTGGTACTTGAATGCAGTATTGCTTAAATAAGTAATAAGGGACAAGTTAATAGGAAGTATGCTGGTGCCAGTGGCTGCTGGAAAGCCCACAGGAACGCTGTGTTTCCACCAGCAAGTATCTGGGGGCGCGAGAGGCGAGGCCGTCGGCAAGCCGGACAGCAGCTCAGGCACAGAGTCGGTCAATCGGCCAGCCGCCCCTAGCCTCTGCGTTCACACTGCCGGCCGGGCCGGGCCGGGCTGACGCGTACTGGCTCGGCTCGTGCCTATCCTGCTCAGGCCGACGAGTAGTGTATTCACACTGCGCGCCGCGCCAAGCCGGGTCGGCGAAATGGGGGAAAATCCACTTCTTCGATTTTCATGTTCTAAAAATTCTTAGCGGCATATAAGACTGCGCCACATCGTTTTATGAACTCATTTTTTCCTTAAAAGCGTTACTTACGTCGTGAAAAAAGAAAAAGTCTACTTTTCGTTTCGCGTGATTTCTTAGTTTCGTAACGCTTCCCAACCGATTTTGAAGAAAGTATGCGGCTAAAAAATCTGATTTTTGTACACGTGCTAGTGTAACATCTTAGCTTCGTATTGAATCATTTATCTTTTCATATTTCTTAACAGTCATTGTGAAATGATGCTATTTGTCAACGTTGTGCACTTGATTTACAAATCTTGTAGTGAAAAAGTTATGTAGCGGGTAGCTTACTGTTAGATGCGTTTTACACCATACATTGTTGCGAATGAAATGTAGCTAAAAGTACCAAAAAGTTTTTGAAATGATAATGACACTGATATCTGTCTCTGGTCACAAGGAATGCGAGATATTCAGTGGCGTCAGTGCCGCGTCCGCAAGCCACGGAGTTCGAGCGGTTACAGCTTGGTTTAATGTAGTCATATAATGCAGGACAGAAAAAAACTAATTACTAGTGATCAGTGGTGTAAAACTAATCACAAAAACAAACTGGAGATTTGTGATACGTTTACTGCAGAAACTGAAGCGCAATTCTGTAGTCTCGTTGTCTACTTTGACAGAAAAAATAATGGAGAGTTAATGAAACTACTGTACATCGACACAGATGTGCGTTTCATTGTTCTTCATTGTTTTTTTTTTTCTTCCTTGGCGGGCTGCGCTGCACTGTCAAGGTAATACCCACTCTTTGGCTAAATGGATGTCAGCTGCCGGAGGCCAAATAAATAAATTTTAAAAAATCCCCACCCTTCGACAGCTGACAAGCAAGTCAGTAGAAAACGCAGCTGCAGCCAACAGCTGCTCGCCTTTACCTAGTCTGTGCTGTGTAGAACAATGTCTTCACTCTTTTATTGGTATTGTTTTGACTCTGCATTTAGGAGAGTTTTTCTCTTTATATGAAGAACTTAAAAACTATCCTGAAAAATTTTATTCAAATTACAGAATGAATCATCATACATTTCAGTATGTGCTGCAGAACATTCAAGACAAAATTTCTAAACAGAACACAAATTTTCGCAGAAGTATAACAGCAGAAGAAAAATTGTGTATAACGATAAGGTAAGATTCGTTAGTACACACTTTTTGGTTTGCAGTAGAACTTTGTACAGCATTCGCTACCTCCAGTTAATTGTAGTCATGCTTTTGTATTTTAAATTTCACAAACACTAACCTCTGAGGGGAAGAGAGTTTATGGGACTCCTGAGAATCATTAGGAAGTAATTAGCTTCGTCATTTTGGGTAATGTCTTGCTGTGCCTTCAACGAAGAATCGCAGAAATACTCCTTCAGAATTTTCCAACTTTTTTCTTCTTTTTTCTTCATGATGCAGCGCTTGGCAGTGGTGATGGTTCATCATGTGGAGCCACTGATGACCTCACAGAATTCTTTTCATTACCTTGTAAGATAGACAGATTGATAGGCGAAGAGTTTTGAGATAATGCCCTTTGACTCAGTGGTTCTATCTCCACTGATAAGGAACTGCCACAGCATGACTTTACAATGCATTATCATCTGGTAGGGACACCTTTCCGTCCCTCAGTGACACTCATATCTGTCTCCGTTTACAAGTAAATGCGAACTATTCAGTGGCGGCAATGCCGCGATCGCTGGCAAGCTATTGTTGTAAATGCATGCAAATACGGTAGATTAAATAAATGAAATAAAAGTAATTTCGCATGTATCATCATAATAAACGTAATTTTTCCTCACTGATTGTGAAATGTGAGGTAACATCTTAAAATAAGACGTGTGCAGTCACACTTGTGAAGAAAGCAGAAGGGAGACGTGTGATGCGTGTACTGCAGAAGCTGTAGTGCTGCTCCACAGGCTCGCGCCTGCGGTCGGCTCGCGCCGGCAATATTAAACACTCCGAATGTCGTCAGCTCGGCTCCGGGAGGCTCACGCCGTGTCGGCGCGGCCCGGCCGCCGGTGTGAACACCGCAATTCAAAACCATGTGTTTGATATCGAAGCGGGCGGCGGCCCGGCCAGGCTCGGCTCGGCCCGGCCGGCAGTGTGAACGCAGCCTTAAGCCTGGTTCGGTGTCTGCTCGCCGCCTGACAGGGGCGGCCACCACGCAACACTCGCTCCCAGTTGCGCTCACCTTCTCGTTAAATGGAGCGTGTCACAGGCCGATTCCCCTGTATTTAAAATTTTAGAAAGCATTCTTATCTGGGGCACAGAGATCGGAACAAATGTTAAAAATCAATAAAAAGAGTCTCGATCGCGTTTTCAGATTTTTTATTTGTTGCCAACCGGTTTGGGCCCTTTCATCGGAGCATCTTCGAGCTTACACCGCCATAATGGCTGCTGGTGGCGGCAGAAGGAGCGAGATCCATAGAAGTGATAACCGTACTTCTAGGGATCTCGCTCCGTCTGCCGCCACTAAGATGCGGCGTAATCCTGAAGATGGTCAGAGGAAAGGGCCGAAACCGGTTGCCGACAAATAAAAAGTCTGAAAACGCGATCGAGACTGTTTTTATTGATTTTTAAAACTCCCCTGTGCCATGTACGCAAGATCTGAAAGAGAGATCGACAGCAGAATACTGAGCCAATGTGCGAAACATCGCCACGTGCTCAGGAGACGTGACGATTGATCCACTGGTCGACACACGGTCGCTTCATCGCACAACCGCCTTTCGTGTACGCTTTTACGTATACTACACCCTGATTACATCAAGATATTACACTAAGAAATGTACCAAGGAGAAATTAAAGATCCATACTACCATTTTCTATTTACATTATTATACAGGATAATTTAAAAAATGGTTCAAATGGCTCTGAGCACTATGGGACTTAACTTCTGAGGTCATCAGTCCCCTAGAACTTAGAACTACTTAAACCTAACTAACATAAGGACATCACAAACATCCACCCCCGAGGCAGGATTCTAACCTGCGACCGTAGCGGTCGCGCGGCTCCAGACTGTAGCGCCTAGAACCGCTCGGCCACTCCGGCCGGCACAGGATGATTCCGTGATGATGTAATAAACTTGAAGGGATGATGGAGAAAGGGAATTTTATCAGTTTGAGGCTAAGAGATCTTGGTCGGTAAATGACCGAGTCGACAATTACAAGCGAAACTCGTTCTGATATCTCTGATAGTGGCCCTCTTCTACTGCAACTTCTTTGCTTTCTATTTTTTGGAAGGAGGTATTATGGACCAAAACAAGAAAAAAGTTGTCTAGTAAATAAGGGCTATAAAGTGCATACCGTAACAGCTTTGAGCACTTGTTCAGTAGCAGAGATGTGTTTGGCAGTAGAGAGATAAACAAGTGCTAATAGCTCTTGAGATATGAGTTTCAGAGCCCTCGTTTACTGGACTTTTTTTTCTTGCTTTGGTCCGTATACCCACCTCATAAGATATGAAAAGCAAAGAGATTTCAGTGGAAGAGGACTACTGTCAGAGATATCAGAACGATTTTCGCTTATAACTTGCGACGCCATCGTTTCCGGACCAGGATCCCTTACCTCAGATTGATACATTTACTCTTCTCCATCATCCCTGAAAGTTTGTAACGTCATAACGGAATCATTCCGAATAGAATAAGTTATCTCAAGTAAAAATAGGACAGACAATAACAAAAACAATTACATAGTTATTGTCGCAGCTGTACATCTGAAGCAAATTTTTAACACTATGGAGGGTATAGAGGGCGTTCCTAATTTACTTACAGAACAGATTCGCAATACAAAATAATAATAATGATAATAATAATATTAATAATAATAATAATAATAATGATAATCTCGTGTGGCCTGGTGCAAATCTTTAATTTGGACGCTACTTCAGCGACCTTTGTGCCCACAACCTACTCCCGTTTTCCATCCGGGCTAAGGAGTCATACAGCTTGAAGTGTAATCCGAACCATGTGCCGTTTCTGGCCACTCATCTTATCGCTGGGAGGTGAAGGTAAGGTAAGAGCAAAGTCCGAAAAATCCCCTGTCCGACCGAGATCCGATTCCACGACCTCTCGATTTCCAGGCACGCACTTTGCGCTAGACCACCACGTCCGTCGTGCAATAAAAGATGGGTAGTAGGGACAGCGTAAGGAGCAGTTAAAAGCGCACGAGGCAGTTCGAAAATGATGTTCTGGCACACGGAGAAGACGCCACGCTGCAGAGGATCGAATCTTGATGCAGTTGACCCCATCCATTAGTGACCGAACCGTATTGCTCACGAATAGGCGGAGAGCTCCGTTACTGCATGATTACAGGATTGCCGGACAATCACGACAAGCAGTCAGATCCTTTAAGTGTCTTCGAGCATGCCTACGGAGCGATTTAAAGTGGAGCGACGACATAAAGCTAACTTTAGGAAAGGCAAATGCCACGCTGAGTCTTGCTGGAAGAATCCTCAACAACTGTAGTCTTTTCACGAAGGAGGTTGCTTACGAAACGCCCGTGCTACCCATACTCAAGTACTGTTCACCAATCTGCGAGCCTTATCATATAGATATTACAGAGCAAATAAAGAAAAGATCCAAAGAAGATTATCACGTTTCGTCACAGTTTTGTTTAGTAAGTGCGTAAACGTCACGAAGAAGCTCAGCCAACTTCAGTTGTAGACGCCACTGTTAAAACCGAGAGAGCTACGTTTCAAGAACACTCAATCTATTGCTTGCTCGTAGATACTCTCGCCGAAATCGAACGAAGGTAAAATTAGAGAGGCTTCCCAACTATTATTGTTCCCACAAGCATTCACGTCCGCGACAATACATGGTTTCGTACGATTGTCCTGGCCTTCCTGCCATTAGTACCCCCCACGACCCTCCGCGATTAATTCAACCTGATGCTACTGCTTACTCCAGGGGAGGAGGAGATTAGTGTTTAACGCCCCGTCGACAACGAGGTCATTAGAGACGGAGCGCAAGCTCGGGTGAGGGAAGGATGGGGAAGGAAATCGGCCGTGCCCTTTCAAAGGAACCATCCCGGCATTTGCCTGAAGCGATTTAGGGAAATCACGGAAAACCTAAATCAGGATGGCCGGAGACGAGATTGAACCGTCGTCCTCCCGAATGCGAGTCCAGTGTGCTAACCACTGCGCCACCTCGCTCGGTACTGTGCTTACTCCAGGTAGATTCCAAAAATTGTACAGTCCCACATGGTTCTGCAGCTCTTCTTCGTGGTCTAGGGAGAGACTGTGTACGCTTCGCACTAGGAACCTGCCATGGAGAGCTGAAGACTAGTCTCTAAATGAGGAGGGTGATGTTAAAGTACCAGCGGTGTCGTAACCCACACTGAAATATTAAAATTTAAATTTGCATTTGTTGTTTGTAGGACACATTCCAGGTTGGGAATCACTGAAACTAATGGCAAAGCTCACTGAAAATACTACTCCGATTCGTTACTGCCAATTGCGGTTTCTAGTTCTACGAAAAGATAGCTTGCGCACCGGGTCTGTCACCATCAAACAGATCTAACTCGCCGACGATAAGAGACTACACTGGAACTGAAGATCCACTCCAAAAAACAGCCAGAACTGCTGCCGAGAACAGCTTCCTGCAAAAATCCTCCATCCTACAGCTCAGCTCTCCGCCCCTATTTGTAGGCATCGCCCCACCCCTTCCAGTGTCTTGTCGTGCTATTTTTGTAAAACTGCATATGTACCTTTATTACTACACATTATTTCATCAACCGGATCTTCAAATTATGCGCCTAGGAGGCCTGATTATTACGGTACACAACACTAGGTGTTTTTTTGTATGAAGAATATATAAAATTTAAATAAAAGTTAATCTAAGTGATCATTAGTTCACTTAAAATCTAAATTACCTGCTTACGCTTATTGCACGATCTCTACATACAAATGAACTATTACGATTTCTGCCTTAGGTATGGAGGTCATCATTTGACAGTCTGACCTGAAATGATTACGAAAATACTACTTATTCTTATTATGGCTGTATCTGGATAGTAATCATTTCATCAATACTCTGTGTTAAATCTACTTATATAAATGTTTCACTGCTGCTCCCCTGATGTGTGTGTCTGTTTGTGTGTGTGTGTGTGTGTGTGTGTGTGCGGCGTCATTACAGTATTTGGATATCACAGGTCATTCATCCTCACGTTACTCAAGTGTGATGTATACTTTTAAATGAGTGTTGTTAGTTCATAAATGTTGTCCAATGATATCTCAATCATGGTTGACGTTGTCTATGTTCACTAGCAATCGACTTAATGAAGGCCGGATCACGTGTAACACTTCAATTACAAATGGTGCTGAAACCGTGGTATAATTAGTACACAGTCATGTAGGGTGCATACCTTCTGACTTACCGCTGGTGTTCATTTCATGTTTCATTACATAGCATTACATTATACATGCAAACTTAATAATAAATATATGACTGTCGTGTCTGCGTCTGTTTGGACACACTTCTTCAAAACTATTAGACGAATTTTCATGGGTTTTACGCAGGTAACTTGGGCATACCTTGGGGCGCCGTATAAGCTTTAGTTAATCAAAATCTGATCACGGAAAAAGGATATCGTTATTGAAAGTTTTATCTCTGATAATATTATAGACGCAAACGTAACTCCGTCTGTTACATTTTTACGACCAACCTGCGGAACTGATTTCGATGAAATTTGGTACGGAAACAGAGGAAGAACATAAGCTACTTTAGAAAGTTTGTAGTACAAGATACTCTGATTTGAAGAATATTATACGAATTGGGGAAAACAGTTAATCTTTGAAAAAGCTATTTACTCTTTGACTTTGAATCTTTATTATATCTGTGAAAATGTTTCTATTGGTTGATTTGTGCTGCACGATACGATTAAAAGTAATGAACACAATGCTTATACAATCTCCAATGTGTTTAATCAATACTTCGACACTGTTGTTGTTGTGGTCTTCAGTCCTGAGACTGGTTTGATGCAGCTCTCCATGCTACTCTATCCTGCGCAAGCTTCTTCATCTCCCAGTACCTACTGCAACCTACATCCTTCTGAATCTGCTTAGTGTATTCATCTCTTGGTCTCCCTCTACGATTTTTACCCTCCAAGCTGCCCTCCAATGCTAAATTTGTGATCCCTTGATGCCTCAAAACATGTCCCACCAACCGATCCCTTCTTCTAGTCAAGTTGTGCCACAAACTTCTCTTCTCCCCAATCCTATTCAATACCTCCTCATTAGTTACGTGATCTACCCACCTTATCTTCAGCATTCTTCTGTAGCACCACATTTCGAAAGCTTCTATTCTCTTCTTGTCCAAACTAGTTATCGTCCATGTTTCACTTCCATACATGGCTACACTCCATACAAATATTTTCAGAAACGACTTCCTGACACTTAAATCTATACTCGATGTTAACAAATTTCTCTTCTTCAGAAACGATTTCCTTGCCATTGCCAGTCTACATTTTATATCCTCTCTACTTCGACCATCATCAGTTATTTTACTCCTTAAATAGCAAAATTCCTTTACTACTTTAAGTGTCTCATTTCCTAATCTAATTCCCTCAGCATCACCCCATTTTATTTGACTACATTCCATTATCCTTGTTTTGCTTTTGTTGATGTTCATCTTATATCCTCCTTTCAATACTCTGTCCATTCCGTTCAACTGTTCTTCCAAGTCCTTTGCTGTCTCTGACAGAATTACAATGTCATCGGCGAACCTCAAAGTTTTTACTTCTTCTCCATGAATTTTAATACCTACTCCGAATTTTTCTTTTGCTTCCTTTACTGCTTGCTCAATATACAGATTGAATAACATCGGGGACAGGCTACAACCCTGTCTCACTCCTTTCCCAACCACTGCTTCCCTTTCATGCCCCTCGACTCTTATAACTGCCATCTGGTTTCTGTACAAATTGTAAATAGCCTTTCGCTCCCTGTATTTTACCCCTGCCACCTTCAGAATTTGAAAGAGACACTATTTGTTGCAAAATGTACAAATTTTGTATAATGTATAGCTTCTTCAACAGCCCACTGCGTAGATGCGTGCTCCGTTTCACTCCCCTCTGTACGCACTGCTCGGCAGCGACGCGGCCCATGCTGACGCATCGTGTGTTCGGACAGCTTAAGAGGGAGGAGAGCAGGCCGCTCATCATGAACTATGCTCATCAGAACAGGCAGACACATAAGGGCAGGTGACGTTACTGCACCTACAGTAGCTTACTTACTCACCATCATTCATCATAAGAAAACTACTGGTATCTAAGTTCAGTCGCGGGTAGTAGCTACTTAATAAATAATTCATTTAAATTACCTACAGCGCACAGAGTTTTTGGCACAAAGACGCGTTCTTAGTCTCCCTGCACTCGTCAGATTGATACAATGAAGCGGCGTTCTTGTTTTACTTGCGTACCATAGTTCATATTTTTGTGTATAGATTTAATATTGTAGCTATCGGCCAGCGCCATTTGCTATGGAAGTGAGTCACATTAGCCTCTGCCTTGGCGACTTCTTATTTTCCGGTCCCAAACACGCTCTCCCACTTCAGTGGCTATTGTGATGCCATGAATGAACCTCATTCATACTGACTGACGGTTCCTTACCTTTCAGGACCGTGATAGCATCTACACTTAGGTGTGATATCATAGGTGGGAAGTTACAGCGGTCCCAAAAATAGCCTCGTCGCTTGCCGAGAATAGATATAACTGCAGATGCAGGCAGCCAACTTTATAAATATTGATCCAAGGGCCCGTCTTGCAATACAGCCATACAAACGTTGGCACACATTCTTTAAAAGTAAGCAAGTGAATAGAGTTAGGATTAATGTTTTCGGTAGCCGTTCTCGTTGCGAACGAAGTGAAAAAACCTGAAGGATCTACACCCCACGAAGATAAAAGCGATCAACGCACGTCGGTCCGAAGTGTTGAAAATTACTGAGGAGGCAAACTGAAAATTACATGCTTCCCATTTAGGCGGCCATAAAGAGCGTATTGCGTGGAAGATATCACCTAAATTGGTCCATGAGATTGTTTCAGTGGCGAACTCCATTATACGAATAACACCACTGCGAACATATCATTTCGTTTTTGCTGTGCGCTGGCAGCAGAACCTGCTCGGGTTCTGGCAGCATGAAGAGAGCTGTCAAAATGAGTGACGCTGCACTATTTGAAGTATCTTATCATTACTTTGGTATCTTGTTCCATAGCACGTGTCCTTTCTGTTAAGTTACTATTGTAATTAGAAGAGCGTGGCATACCTCTGGTCCCAGTAATTACAGTGATGAAGTTCTATTTTCTCCACGGCATACTTCATAATTTGGAAGTATCATTACTGCTTATAATACTTGCGTATGTAGTATGTTGTATGAGTTGTCCTAGAGAAAGTTGGACAGATTGAGCTCTAGAGCTACATTCTGTTAATAGGGAAAGTCGATTACAGATGCACTTCCGCTTTAGAGACCTTCGTTATTCCTCTGAATTACTCAGTTTAGCGATTTAATGAAACAGATAGTTGTATTGAACTAAACAGTTAGTTACGTGGAGCGAGACGGTGCAGAGCTGAAATGTTAAGGTCCGTATTTGTGAAAACGGATTAGAAACCCACTGCAGCCGTCTTACTCAAGAGCGACGTCAGATTTCTCAATTTTTGAACGATAATTCCGGGATTCTTTGGGATGGAACTTTTATACTACTACTTTAAACCCATTGACTTGACCTATAATAACACCGATGTTGATAACAAACTTCCTACTGCTTTGGAGGAGATGATTTATCACGAGAATATTGCGAAGAATGATTTTTCACAAAATCCAAAGAAATTCTGCCGTATGCAAAGGCTGTCAGTGGCACCAAAGATAGAGTCCAATCGCTCACGAACGACGCATTACTGAAATTTAGAGTGGTAAAGTAAAAGCAAAAATGCTTAATCAAATTTTCCTTTACGAAGGGAAACCCGAATAATAGTCTAATTGTAATCCTCGTATGACTGAAAAGATGAGTAAAATAGGAATTGTTGTCAGTAGCCTTGAGAAAGACCAGAAATCATCAAAACTGAACAAGGCTCCAAGGATCGGTGGAATCCCAATCAGATTCTCTACTGAATTAGCGTTGAGTTAGAACCTCTTTTAATTCTTATCAGTCCCAGATCTTTCGAACTAAAACCGAGTCCAGGAGTTGGAAGAAAGCAATGGTCACGCCTGCCTACAAGAAGGTTAGTAAAATTGATCCACAAAACTACCGTCAAGTATCCTTGGCATCGATTTGTTGGAAAATACTACGTCAAACATACTGAGGTATCTCGAACAGACTCACTGCCCCACGCCAACCAGCATGAATTCTGAAAACGGCGGTCATGTGATACACAACTCGCACTTTTATTGCATGACACACTGAAAACTACGCTTCAAGGCTGTCGGGTAGATACAGTTACAATTGTTATCATTCAATCGTTCAAATGGTTCAAATGTCCCTAAGCACTATGAGACTTAACATCTGAGGTCATCAATCCCCTAGAACTTAGAACTACTTAAACCTAACTAACCTAAGTACATCACACACATCCATACCCGAAGCAGGATTCGAACCTGCGACTGCAGCAGCAACGCGGTTCCGAACTGAAACGCCTAGAACCGCTGGGTCACAACGGCCGGCCATTCAACCCTAATTATTGTCCTACACATAACTCAACAACGTGTATCGAGAAACAGTGCTCTCATGTCCAGGTTGTAAAACTTACCTCATGAGGGTGAAACGTGAAGAACTATGCCGACACAACTGCGGCGTTCACAAAATAAAATGGAATAAAACAAACTGAACTGTGTGTCCTCGTCTTATGTTAAGTCGACGACTTCTGTCAATGGCCGTCCCATCTCACACTGCGCACTGCACCAGGTCTCAGCCTATTGATATGTTGTGGGCTCCAAAAGGGTCAGGTTGATGTTTATGCACAGCGCCGTGGTTTGTTATGAACTGACATGTCCGCGGTATTACAGCGTGATCGCAGTATTGACTCAACCATACTCAGAAGTGACAAAAGTCATGGGATTCCTTCAGATATCGTGCCAAATCTCCTTTTGCCCGGCATTCCGCATCACCTCCACTTAGCATGGACTCAAGTTATTGGAAGTCCTATGCGGAAATGCTGAGCCATGTTGCCTCTATAGCCGTCCATGGTTGGGAAAATATTGCCGGTGCAGGATTCTGTGCACGAACTGACCTTTCGACTATATCATATAAATATTCGATGGGACTCATGTCGGGCGATCTGGGTGGCTAATTCATTCGCTCGAACTGCCCATAATGTTCTTCAAACCATTTGCGAACAGTTGTTGCCGATGATAAGGCGCATTGTCATCCATAAAAATTCCATTGTTGTTTGGGGACATGAAATCGGTGAATGGTTGCAAACGGTCTTCAAGTAGTCGGACACTAACATTTCCACCAGCGGACGCAGTCTTTTCCATGTAAACAAAGCCCACGCCATTATGAAGCTATCACCACTTTGCAGAGTGTCTTGTTGACAAGTTGGATCCATGACTTCATGGGGTCTTTGACACACACGAACCCTAGTATGTGCTTTTACCGAATGCAGTCGGGATTCTTCTGACCAGGCCACGGTTTTACAGTCGTCTAACGACAAACCGATATTGTTACGAGCCCAGGAGGGTGCTGCAGGCGACGTCGTGCTGTTAGCAAAGGCACTAGCGTCGGTCGTCTGCTGCCATAGCCCATTAACGTCACATTTCACCGCACTGCTCTAACGGACACGTTCGCCGTATGTCCCGTACTGATTTTTGTTGTAATTTCACGCATTGTTGCTTATCTGGGAGCACTGACAATTCTACGCCAACGCCGCTGCTCTCGGTCCTTAATGTAGACTGTCGGCCACTGCGTTGTCGGTGGTGAGAGGTAATGCCTGCAACATGGTATAATCGGTACACTCTCGAGACTGTGAATCTCGGAATATTGATTTCCCTACTGATTTCAGAAATGAAATGTTCCATGCGTCTAGCTCCAACTGCCACTCCCGTCGTGTGGCTATAATCACGTCGGGGACCTTTTCACATGAATCTCCTGAGAGCGACGGACAGCCCCACCGATGCATTGCCCTTTTGTACCTTGTGTAAGCGATATTATCGCTGCCTGTATATGAGTATCGCTATTTCCTGACTTTTCTCGCCTCACTGTAACGCTGTTCTATTGGTCGCCTATATTTTACTCACTTTCTAGGCGCACGGTTGTCATCTTATAGCTATTTCGTCAGAGGCATTGCAGATTTATAATTATGTATCTGCCTTCAAATAATTCTAAAGAGACGTTAAGAAATCTCATTCCGTTGTATGGCTGGTTCAAATGGCTCTGAGCACTATGGGACTCAACATCTTAGGTCATAAGTCCCCTAGAACTTAGAACTACTTAAACCTAACTAACCTAAGGACATCACACACACCCATGCCCGAGGCAGGATTCGAACCTGCGACCGTAGCAGTCCTGCGGTTCCGGACTGCAGCGCCAGAACCGCTAGACCACCGCGGCCGGCCCATTCCGTTGTAATTGCCTTGCGCATTCAGATTATTGCCTTATTTCTTTTCATGAATGGTGATCTCCAGTTTTTCCAGCAAGTCGAGTTTCCAAGTCATGTTGTATTCGCTTAAGGGAATGGCCTCCATCTTCTCGTATGTGACCGAAAATGTTATTACAGTTTGCCAGCAAACTGCATCACAGGATGTGCACTGAATATTATAAACGACCGATCTTTTGAACTTCTTTATCTTTTTACCAACATCATATTTCAGGTTGTATGTCACTGGATTGTTTGTCTGGAATACTACTTTGACACGATGCACTTTAAAAATTTCGCTGTCTTCGTCGGACTGGGCAGAAAACTGCGTAGTGACACTGCTCATTTTTTCCTTATCTACGTTTATTCCTTCTGTTCTGATTACAGTTTTGCAGCAATTTATTAACAATATCTACAGTGTTACAGTTATTAACCGTTATTTTCTTTCTTGTGTTTAAATCTGTATCTCTTTCTTTACTGCTCAATGGCGTGTTGACTGCCCTGTACACTAAACGACTTAAGCCAACTTCTTTATAAGCCTGTGGATGCCATGAAACATTAGGAAACACAGCATCGATAATTATCAGTTTTCTGTAAATTATGAAAAGCGTACCTTTTGCCGTGCCCTCGACTTTGGTTGAGATAATAATGGATCGCGCTTGACAAATTCTTATTTGATTTGCCTCCAAACGCTGTCTACGCCCAGTTGGCTTGCGTTGCGCGTGCGGCAACCGATATTTCGATGTCTCACTGGTGGCACTTTTTTCCAAAGAAATAAACCATGAATTGAAATCAACTGAATATCTGCACCACACCAAATTACCACGAGCTGACATAAGTTCAGTCAAAAAATGTTCAAATGTGTGTGAATTTCCAGAGTACCAAACTTCTGAGGTCATCGGACCCTATACTTGCACACTACGTAAACTAACTTACGCTAAGAAGAACAGACACACCCTCACGCCCGAGGGAGGACTCGAACCTCCTGTGGGAGGGACCGCGCAATCCGTGACATGGCCCCTCAAACCGAGCGGCCACTCTGCACGGCTATCAATTTAGTCTTTGCAAGACATCGAAGATGTGATTACCGTCGATACACAAGTCTGGCAGTTTGTTTTGTCGATGTTCCAAACTATTTCGTGCGAAAGCGCCAACTGAGCAAGGCGAACTCGACTGTGTCCAGCGCAATGGATCGCGCTTTAGAAATTCTTATTCGATTTGCCTCCAAACCTTGTCTAAGCTCTTCCTCAATCTCATTCACTCGATGATCATTCAGTTGGCTTGCATTGCGAGTACGCTGACCGATATTTCGACGCCTTACTAACTATATCTTTTTCTAACGAAATAAACTACGAACTTAAATTAACTGAACGTTTGTAACAAATCAAATAAGTACGAACTGACATCGATTCACTCTTTGCAACACACTGAAGATATGATCATCACCTATAACACACTTAAAATTTCGCTTTAAATGTATTCTTTCTCGCAAACTATCAGTATTCAATGCTTAATTTGTTGAAACTTCCTGGCTGATTAAAACTGTGTGCCGGGCCGAGACTCGAACTCGGGACCTTTGCCTTTCGCGGACAAGTGCTTTACCAACTGAACTTCGTGCTTGTGTAGCTCAGTTGGTAGAGCACTTGCCCACGAAAGGCAAAGGTCCTGAGTTCGAGTCTCGGCCCGGTACACAGTTTTAATCAGCCAGGAAGTTTCATATCAGCGCACACTGCGCTGCAGAGTGAAAATCTCATTCTGGCTTAATTTGTTGTTGTTATGAAAACATGCGACAGCAGAACTGTCAAACTGAACGTCACATTTTTTGGTTATGAAAACAAGTGACAGGAGAACTGTCAGACCGATCGCCACATTTCTTTCATTGAGGTTTTCGTACTAAAATACCATCCAGATTTCTGACATTTCCGTTGCATTTTCCAAAAAAATTATTTCATACAAACATTTTCATCACAATTTCGAACAAAAAAACCAGCCAAATCGGTCGAGCCGTTCTCAAGTGATGATATTTCATACATGCAGCAACTGATGTTTACCTACATAGATCCCCAAATGAGCAGCAGAATAATGCGGTATGACGCAGTAGTAATTGCGGAGCAATATAGGCAGTTTATCGAGTCGAACGAATGGGAAACTCCATAGTAGCGACGTGTTAAAGAGTCTATAATGGCAGTGACTCCATGACCGAGCGTGCACATCAGCTTTTCCTTCCTGACAAACTGCAGAACGCTTACAATGCCCTTCATTTACATACAATGAACTAACGCCGAGCTAGATGGCAGTCTGATAATTTAGTTGTTACGTCAATCTCACAGCGAATCGTCAATAGCCAGAGCAACGATCAGAAAATACCTGTCTCACCCAACACACAACTCTTCGACGCGGTAGCAGGGCCAGTCTACGAAATTCCTAACAATTTGGTGAGCTCATTTCGCAATCTACTCATGCTGAGGAGAATACGGTGCTTCAAAGCCATGATACGACACAAGCTAAATGACACCATTAATGGAATTACAAGTAAATCTTTTCTTGTTAAGCAGTATAGTCCAGCATACAATATAACATGATAGGACCTCTCTCTTCGGTGAAACGCATGCGATTTGAAAAGGCATTTGGACGTGGCGCTGCTATTGTGTTCCGTGCATAAATTGGAAGCCGTCCAGCGCGCCTGGCATCTTTAGACTTCATTGTCCTTTCCAGCAGGACGCAAAAAGTCAGCGAGAACTTCGGTGGCATTTCGGCGTGCCGTGCAGCTCCCAGGCGACGCGTGAAAGTTCGCAGAAGACCTTGCGTCCCGTATGTCACCGGGCAAGGCCGACTTTTCTGCAGAGAAACGGTGGCATGAATTCCGTATGTAATGGGGTCCAAGGGCCGTGGCTGCAGCCGACTGACAAACTCGCCGAGTATTTGCATCTAAATGGAGACTCACGGCCCGAGGTACTTTTCTGGGGTCTGACGCGGGTCGCATATCCAAGGAAGGCTGCTGCATACGCGGCGTATATTAAAAAAAAATCACTGTCGGCATGAGCTTCTAAATATGTTTTTAGTTTCTAGAAAGTTGTAATAAGGATGTCAGGGTATGGTGAACAGAAGTCAATGCCCAATATTAATGATTAATAATTTATCCATTCCGTTTCAGTGCAGCAAGCTTGGCTACCTCCTATCGCGGCCACAGAGACGAACACAGTGGCATAGAACGGCTCAGGGATTGTTTTTATCAAACATTGAAGTTTATTGCAGTACTCAGAGGTACTGACTGCTATTTAAACAGGTATAGCCACATTGAATAATCATAGCTATTTCATTTTAGTGTCGAACTGTACTCGTGTTGCTTGAAAATTGTGAAACTTGTCTAATATGTGTAGTCGACGTTTAAAAAAGCATAATTACGATCCGCAACTCACTTATCGTAATTATGCGGCAAATAGTTTTTTTTTACATCTACTTCCACAATTACATGACTACTCTGCAGTTCACACTTAAGTGCCTGGCAGAGGTTCAGCGAACCACTTTCACAATATTTTTCTATCGTTACACTCTCGAACAGCGCGCGAGGAAAATGAGCACTGAAATCTTTCCTTGCGAGCTCTTATTTTTGTTGTTTCAATACAACGATCATTCTTCCAAGGTCGTGTCAACAAAATATTTTCGCACTCGCAGAAGAAAGTCGGAGATTGAAATTTCGTCAAAATATCTCATAAAAAAGCACTCCATCTTCAGGCCACGAGTGGCCTACCGGTACCATCCGACCGCCGTGTCATTCTCAGTGGAGGATGCGGATAGGAGGGGCGTGGGGTCAGCACACCGCTCTCCCGGTCGTTATGATGGTATTCTTGACCGAAGCCGCTACTAATCGGTCGAGTAGCTCCTCAATTGGCATCACGAGGCTGAGTGCACCCCGAAAAATGGCAACAGAGCACGGTGGCCTGGATGGTCACCCATCCAAGTGCCGACCACGCCCGACAGCGCTTAACTTCGGCGGTCACACGGGAACCGGTGTGTCCACTGTAGCAAGTCCTTTGCTCAAAATATCTTATGGCAGTTAAAAACGCCTTTATTTTAATGATTACATTTTCCCCTCTCCCATAGTTTGTGTATCAAACCCGTGAGACGCTCTCACGTATTTCGTGATAATAGAAAAAGAGCTTCCATTCTTTTGACTGTTTCGATGTTCTCCGTCAGTCCTATTTGGTAAGGCTCTCGTACTGCACAGCAATGCAAGCACAGGTCGGACAAGCGTAGTTTAGGCGGTCTCTTCTGTGGATCTGCTGCGTCTTCTAAATGTTCTGCCAACAAAACGCAGTCTGCGGTTCACCTTCTCATTATCTTGTGGTCACTATATTCGACTACGGATGCGCACATAAATACGCTGACGGAAATTCGAAGTGTTACACTTTCATCTCCTTGAGCGAACTGCAACAAACTGATCCTCCATATGTCCATACCTATGGGATATGTTTTTTTTTTTAATGTCATCATTATGAGAATTTTTCTTTTTCAAATATTTTCGGTATAGGACAAAACCAATACTACAAATGAAGTAGTCTGCCTGTGTAACCGAGTGTTCAACGCAACAGACCCTCATGCGTGGGACCGGGGTTCTCTTTGTGGCACTGCCAGGAATTTTTCGTTGGTGAGAGGACTGGATTGGGGTGTACTCAGCCTCATGATGCTAACCGAGGAGCTTCCTGATTGAGAGGAAGCGACTCCAAGGTAGGAATGTCGACAACGGCTGGAAGTTCGGTTGCTGATCGATGCCCCTCCATACCGCATTTGATTATGTCTAACTGACGATAATACGGCGATAGGTCGACATCGCGTGGCGCTTCGCATTTTGTAGTCTGGGGTTCATTTGACAATATTCAACAAATCATCAGTACTTTTATCACGCATTTCTCCGGAAGTGTACACAACCAACAGCTCTGATTTTAAACAATATATAAAAAAAAAGGTCAGCAGCTATCTTTTAGTGAATGTATGAAAGTACCGGGAGCACTATTTATATTCAAAATTGTGTGCATTTAAAAGTTTTTAATAATAACAGAGCCCACGTTACTGAATCTCATAACTGCCCCATCACTGTGTCCAAAATTTTACAGTTAACTTTTACGAGTGTCTCCAAACGGATGGATGCGTAGTATCTAGGGCATTTTATTACTGGTTCATCCAGAAGTTGCCTGTGAATCTTCTCCTTATTTTTTCGAATTCCACTAATTTTTGTTCCACATTGGACAAAGTCGTCAGTGAGGGGGAAAATGTTTACAAAAGTGCGTGGAGCGAAAAAAACGGACAACTTTTGTCATGATTTCAAGTTCACGAGCAGCAGTAGAGGCTTCTTCATCCCACTAATCTGAATCTATTATCCTCTTGAAAAAAGAAACCAGTTAACTGCGATATAAGGCTTACACGAAACGAGGTGTAGAACTCCATCGCGTGGCAGAGGCTTTAGGCAGTCGCTCCTTTAGTTCCTCAACTAGAGTCGAGGTCCTTTGGTCAGCTTGGGAAAAAACGTAGGAAGACCATTCAAGACGAGGAAATAAATTCCCCATTTTTTTCATCATTGATATGACTTACGATAAAACTGAAGTAAGTCGATGACCGAAACGCTGAGTGAACATTGCAATAGAAATTTTGTTTGCCAATGCTTGCAATCCATTCAGTTATAACTATAGCTCCATCGTAACTTTGAGTCGGTTTATCAATTTTGATAATTTTCTATAGACCAACAGTTGTTATAGTGAAGTACTGAGCAGACCTACAAAAAGTTAAATGCATCAGTTACTTCATGCAGAATAGCTGAGACAAAATTCGATTCACCTATCTCCTTTCTTCATGAGTGTGTTTGAAATAGAAGCAGTCAAGTAATTGACACTCCTGTAAACACAGTGGAATTTTCTAAATGATGTCTCAGCTTTTTGTTGTGTTGACTAAGAAGACGTACAAGTTCAACAAAAATGCGTTTATTCACCTTTCGCGTATTAAACACCCTTTCAGCCACTTGTTGCTTTTCTAAAGATTCGTATTGAGACTCCTTATGTAATATTTCTAACTATGATGCATAATTCAGTTGTAGATATACGCAATTATGTTACGCTTCTGAGTACCACATTCACTCTGCTGCTTCCTTGCTTTGATTTCCATGATTTCGCCGCTCAAAAGTACGATACCCAGCAAGCACTGTTGCTTACCATCACACCAACAGCAGCATACCTATATGAAGTTTATTATAAACTCTTAAGGATATTTATGGCGCTGAAATAACATAAAACTATATACGTGGCGTGTAATTAGTCATTTATCTTAACCACAAGCACGTTCCCCGTGCCACCAGAAAAGAAATTTCAATTTTTATTTTATTTCTGTTCGTTTAATTATTTATTGGACTTTGGTGTTAACCATTTAGAAAGAGTAGTTGCAGACCTAGTATATTATATTGTGCGTACAGTACATGGTTCAAATGGCTCTGAGAACTATGGGACTCAACTGCTGAGGTCATTAGTCCCCTAGAACTTAGAACTAGTTAAACCTAACTAACCTAAGGACATCACAAATATCCATGCCCGAGGCAGGATTCGAACCTGCGACCGTAGCGGTCTTGCGGTTCCAGACGGCAGCGCCTTTAACCGCACGGCCACTTCGGCCGGCTACAGTACATGCATTGCAAATTACATTAGTAGCAGTTAAGCTCGGGGTACACAGCCCGTATATCACATCTTCTCACGCTGGATCTTTTACGTCTGACTTATAACTGTTTATCCGCTTCTTGCAGAAACAGGGTGATACATAGTCCGATGTGAACAGCTGGCGAGACAGGTCCGTCAAAGATGTAGATCTGCTCTGATCAAGATCCTTAAAAACTCGAGGTTTTGTCTGCCATAACGCGAACACCATAGTATCACATGATCGAGGTCTGTAATCTCTGCTGAGTGGACTTCGCAGTACGAAGATGGCTGAACTTACATCCTACACACATCAAAAAGTTTTGTGCAGAAAATTGGAATAGAGATCAACATAAACATCATTTCCGCCCTTTTTTTTGCCCATGAAAACCACACATTGCGTGTTGTACCACCATACAGCAAAATCTTCAGAGGTAGCAGTCCAGACTGCTGTATACCCTGGTACCTCCAATACCCAGTAGCACGTCCTCTTGCATTGACGCATGCCTGTATTCGTCGTGGCATACTATGCACAAGTTTATCAAGGCACTGTTGGTCCAGATTGTCCCACTCTTCAACGGTGATTCGGCGTAGATCCCTCAGAGTGGTTAGTGGGTCACGTCGCCCATAAACTGCCCTTATCGATCTATCCCAGGCATGTTCGATAGGGTTCATGGCCGGAGAACATGCTGGCCACTCTAGTCGAGCGACGTCGATATCCTGAAGGAAGTCATTCAGAAGATGTGCACGATGGGGGCGCAAATTGTCGTCCATGAAACCGAATGCCTCGCCACTATGCTGCCGATGTGGTTGCACTATCGGTCGGAGGATGGCTTTCACGTATAGTACTTCCGTTACGGCGCCTTCCGTGACCACCAGCGGCGTTCGTCGGTCCCACATAATGCCACCACAAAATAACACGTAACCTCCACGTTGCTGCACTCGCTGGACAGTGTGTCAAAGGCGTTCAGCCTGACCTGGTTGCGCCGTCCGGAGTGGCCAAGTGGTTCTAGGCGCTACAGTCTGGAACCGCACGACTGCTGCGGTCGCAGGTTCAAATCCTACCTCGGGCTTGGATGTGTTTGATGTCCCTAGGTTCGTTAGGTTTAAGTAGTTCGAAGTTCTAAGAAGTTAAGTCCTATAGTGCTCAGAGCCATTTGAACCATTTTGACCGGGTTGCCTCCAAACACGTCTCCGACGATTGTCTGGTTGAAAGCATATGCGACCGTCATCGGTGAAGAGAATGTGATGCCAATCCTGAGCGGTCCATTCAGCAAGTTTTTGGGCGCATCTGTATCGTACTGCATGGTGTCGTGGTTGCAAAGATGAACCTCGCCATGGACGTCGGGAGTGAAGTTGCGTATCATGCAGCCTATTGCGCACAGTTTGAGTCGTAACACACGACGTCCTGTGGTTGCACGAAAAGCATTATTCAACATGGTGGCGTTGCTGTCAGAGTTCGTCCGAGCCATAATTCGCAGGTAGCGGTCATCCACTGCAGTAGTAGCCCTTGGGCGGCCTAAGCGAGGCATGGCATCGACAGTTTCTGTCCCTCCATGTCCGAACAACATCGCTTTGGTGCACTCCGAGACGCCTGGATGCTTCCCTTGTTGACAGCCTTTCCTGGCACAAAGTAACAATGCGGACGCGATCGAACCGTGGTATTGACCGTCTAGGCATGGTTGGACTACAGACAACATGAGCGTGTACCTCCTTTCTGGTGGAATGACTGGAACTGATAGGTTGTCGAACCCCCTCTGTCTAATCGTCGCTGCTCATGCATGGTTGTTTACATCTTTGGGCGGGTTTAGTGACATCTCTGAACAGTCAAAGGGACTGTGTCTGTGATACAATGTCCACAGTCATTGTCTATCTTCATGAGTTTTTGGAACTGGGGTGATGCAAAACTTTTTTTTTGTGTGTATAAAGATGTGAGGGATATCAGCCGTGACCTGGCTGGGTGCCTGTTATAGTAGTGGTGCGACGTCGAGACAGCTTGATTTGGGAGAACCAGACTTTTTGCGGAATACTTGGCTGTTTTGCGGCATAATGTCTTCCTTTGGACTGTCTTCTAACCTCTCACCTGGCCCACACTCACTAAACTGTGGGGCCTGGTGAACGGATGGGCATAGCGAGTAGTGGCTCCTCCCGGCGTTCCAGCTGCTGGTTGTGCAGCCTGTTCAGAGAACATTCATACTTGCCTGAATCGTAACTTAAAGTGGGCGCGAACTTAACGACTTTTATCGAGAACAAGAATCAGCAGCGCTAATATTGTGTAATATTGCACGTTAGCCCACGTCAGTAAGGCTACAAAACTTTAATGTTACTATTACATTCGCCTTTGTTTGCAGGTGATCAGTGCTTACGGGTACTTTGCATGCACTGAATACACGCTACTGCGGTGTGAGGAGCTATTGGTTGTGACGAAAGGACTGATGTGATAATTTCTGAAGTGAGACTGACTGTTCAACAGTATTTGGCAAGGAAGGTAAACTGTTTTGTCATAACCTTCTTGTCCAGGGTATAAAATAACGTTTTCCAGCAGGATGGTGCAATAGCCTACACTACAGCTAATTTCATAGAGGCCTTGAGGAATGTACGGATCTTTGACTAGCCTGGCCAGTCCTCTGATTTGTCACCATGGAACACGCATGGAATGCGACGTGAAGACATGTATATCCACACCAACCTCCTCCTGTGAGTCTTCTAGTACTGCCGAAGCATGTGTTTCAGTATGAGAAAAAAATCACTCAAAATTTCATTCAGAGGCTGTTTTCACCCATCCCACGAAAAATTCTGTCCGTACACTTGGGGGTAACACCTCATACTGACGTTTATGGTGGCCATTAACTCTGATTGGAATTAAAGAGAAATCACTTAATACCCGCTGCGTGATGGTATTATCAACGAAGTTTGTCAAAGAGCGGACTGGTGCTTCATGGTGTAACACTTCTTCCATTTACATCTCAGTCTTTATCGGAGGCCTTTGTCTTTACTGGTATTGCCTGTGTGGAAACTGAGCTCGAGGAAGACGTCTATCTGTTGTCGTTTATCTTTTCTTCTGTGCTTTTGATTGTTTGACTGCCACAAAAAGTTAATATCAGGTTCGTAACCGAAGCGAAATTCACGTACTTTATTTGCGTGTTTGCAATGTAATATCTGGTAGGAATTTCCACTTTGCTGGAGGCTACTGTAGATAGAATCGGAATTTCTTAGAACGGAAAAATTCACGCACGAATTCTGCTAGAATAAAACTGTCGCTTAAAAATACACATCTAATATTGTTACATCAATTTAAAGGGAAAAAGAAAAGGGAGAATAAGGCCACGAAAGGCAAGAAATCTTGGGCTCACAAAACGTTAAGTTTGAAGGCGTAAATGTTAATATCGTAACATTCTTGTTACAGTTTACAAGGCCGTTATCAGACAACAGTTTTCACTCCAGCCGTTGTATCAGATACGAATATGGGATGTCCTTGCAGCCTCTGGACCGAATACACTTCCTTTTACGATTCACTCCGGCGCATTCTGGATGCAGCCGGCAGTGTTAGCAGAAGTGGAGTTGGTGCTCCCGGAAAAGCACCAAGATGCCTTTCATTCAGCAACACTTTTGGTTGGAGGACATGAAATAAATTTTTCTTCTCACCACCAAGTAGGTGAACGTTTTGAAGGTAATTTATGTTTGCACGAACCCTGCTTGTTAAATGCAGCGCAAAGTTTAAAGGAGCACTTGTCTCCTGTTAATGTCGATTGAGAAACTAAGCACTGATTATAATAATACTAGCGCCGGCCGGTGTGGCCGAGCGGTTCTAGGTGCTACAGTCTGGAACCGCGCGACCGATATGGTAGCAGGTTCGAATCCTGCCTCGGGAATGGGTGAATGTGATGTCCTTAGGTTACTTAGGTATAAGTAGTTCTAAGTTCTAGGGGACTGATGACCTCAGAAGTTAAGTCCCATAGTGCTCAGAGCCATTTGAACATTATTGATCATATCTGGGATACCTTTCAAAGAGCTGTTCAGAGGAGATCTGGACTCCCTCATACTCTTACGTATTTATGGACAGCCCTGCAGGATTCATGGCTTCAGCTCCCTCCAGCACTAGTTCAGACATTAGTCGACTCCATGCTACGTCGTTTTGGGGCACGTACGCGTGCTGGCGTCTTCCTACACGATGTTAAGCAGGAGTACCAGTTTCTGCGGCGCTTCGGCGCATGTAGAAGGCGGTATGGCGTAGGCGAGGTGTAAAAGGACACTTCATTGGAGCAGCTGCCATTTGTCATTAGGTGATTCATGTGAAAATGTTTCCGGCTTGATTGTGGCTGCACGACGAGAATTAGCAGATTTTGAACGCGGAATGGTAGTTGGAGGTAGACGCATGGGACATTCCGTTTCGGAAATCGTACGAATATTTCAAGATCTTCACTGTCAAGAGTGTGTCGATAACGCCAGATTTCAGGCATTGTCAGTCACCACGGACAACACACTGACCGACGGCCTTCACTTAACGACTGAGAGCAGCGGCATTTCGTAGAGGTGTCAGTGCTAACAGACAAGCAACAGTGCCTGAAATAACCGTAGAAATCAATGTGACACGTTCTATGAACATGCCTGATAGGAGAGTGCGGCAAAATTTGGCGTTAATGGGCTACGGCACCAGGCAACCGACGCAGGAGCCTTCGTTAACAGCACGAAATCGCCTGCAGCCCCTCTCCTCGGCTCATGAACGCATCTGTTGGACCCTAGACGACTAGAAAACGATGGCCTGGCCGTATGAGTCAGTGTTTTAGTCGGCAAGTGTGAATGGTAGGATTCGAGTGTTTTGTAACTCGAAACAAACCGATGCCTTCTGTTGACACAGGGTGTGGCATGAAAGACGTGGCGAACAGTAAGTTTTGGGCTGACTCCCGCTATACAGTGCAAAAAGAAAATTGCAAGTATCTGCCGAAACATCAGAGAAAATGCGGCTGACAACCCTTAAGAGAGACACCCAGCATGTGATCAAATGGTGTCTAAGAGACGTCTGCTAACAAGTCTTACCGGCGAACTAGACAAGAATGTGTCCTCCATGCAAGTACGTTCCCTGGTCAAATGTCATGCAAAAAGGATGTTAAAATCGGAGACATGGATGCTATATATGCACAGGCAAAAGTTGAAAGGCAGTGGGCGCTTTCAAATGGATCACCTCATTGCTTCCAGATTTTGTTAGAACGTTTTAAGGAACACAGTGAAATTATAGTGGTTGGTTGATCTCCAGGGCAGCTAGCGTCAATCCTGTTTACCACACCTCGTATACCATGGAGCGAGATGTTTCCCTCCTGGAACCAGTTCCGACCAGTCTCAGTGAGAGCAGCGGTTGATCGTCACCTCAACGCTTTCGGCATCATATGGTCCACCTCAGGAAGTGTGCAGTATGCTTCTAGATTAGTGTATCTTCTAAGACTGCTCAAGAGAATAACATCACCATTGTTTCAATTAATACGGCAGAGCTGGCGTACCTTGGGTATAAGTGACTTACAAGTGATTTTGCCTTGCCTTCCTCACGAAGAAGCAATTACTTTATCACTTTTTCGTGTGTAAAACAGGGAATATTAGTCTCGAGTGCTGTCGATGTGAACGTCATTTGAGACTGTTTCTTCTTCTTATTAACATTTAATGGACAGAAATGGCAAAAGGAACATGGTGAGGACCTATAAAAGAAATGTGAAACATTCTGAAATTCCCGTGGAAAAAGTGCGCTGACTTGTGGAAAGGCAAAACAGCGTAAAGACAAGCATTTCTTAATAAGCAATGGACAGCAATACTTGCACCGACAGCAGTTACTGCCTTAGAGGGCAGCAATGACCGTCTTATATGTTAAATTATTTTATTATGTACGTTTTTGAGCCTCGCGTCACACGAGTTTTTGTGGCCGAGACTCGAAAAAAAAAAAAACTATAGGAGGATTGGGATAATTCTCAAAACTTGTTCAGCTATGTGCACTACGTACCCCTGCCGAATTTGTTTCGGAGAATTAGCACAGAAACAAATTTCTGTGTAGTGTGAGAGCCATGTATATTTCTTCTTGAAGTAGTTTTGCATAAGCCACATCGATACTATTACCGAGAAAGATGGTTAGCACACTGGATTCGTATTCGGGAGGACGACGGTTCAAACCCGCGTCCGGCCATGCTGACTTAGATTTTCCTTGATTACCCCAAATCTCCTCAGCCCGGATGATTCCTCTGAAAGGGACGGCCGGCTACCATCCTCATCGTTTCCTAATCCGATGGGATCGATGACCTCGCTGTTGGGTCTCCTCCCCCAAATCAACCAACCAACCGACAGCGATACTATCTCAGAACTGCACAGCCACACAGTAAAAATTTTTTGCTAGTTTGATTATAATTAGTAATGAATAAATATTTTCCGGTAAGATGAGCAACAGCACGTTCTGCTGCGTAGCAAGTAATCAATAAACGCAAACTGTAAATAAACACACGAAGATACAGAGTTTCATCTGCCGCTCTGGTCGGCAGTATGCAAAATGTGGCATAATGTGAAGCTATTTCACTGTGTATGGACCACTACTGTTCTAAGTTCAGTAATCGTTCAATGGAAACATATTTAAAGTTAGTTGGGTTATGAGAAATTCCTTGCAGATAGGTGGAATAAAATCTCTAGAAGGAAACACTGGATTAAACGGCTGAACGATAGTTGTAGAGAGTAATGGAGCAGTGATGGTGCAGTACTGTCTGGCATTTGAGTTCCTGAGAAATTTGAGAGTGAAAGCGGATAATCGTTTCACAATCAGGCGCGTTTCGAAGGGAAGGGGACATTATTTCTCTCGCCTCCCTCTCCCCCCCCCCTCCTCCAACGCGAAGAACATGTTATTATAAGCGTGCATATTTTTGCGTGTCTCAGTTTACAAATTTCTTGGCTATCACTTGGAGAATAAAGAAACATGAAAACATACAGTATTGCAGGTGCAAAGGAATTTAGAAACTTACAAGATATATTTAATTCAGAATAATTTTCTGTCCTGGGTGTCCACGTGGATGAACTTGAGATGAAACCAGTGAAAGACAACACTCCGTGTAAAGGCGCCTATTGAGAAGGATGCACGGCGTCAGATACTGGTAATGCTGTGTCAACAACCCGACACTGTGTCGTGTCTATTATGGCATTGTCAAAATTGTTCAAGCTTGTTGCTATATAGTTATTTAAACAATTGCAGGACAAATTTTCAAATTTTCCTGGAAATTTTTATCAAATGACTTATTTTTCTGAATTAAATTTTTTGGAGATCCTGTTAACGTAATGCACTAAATATTGATGTAAGCAGTAATATTTTATTGCTATTAGTATCAAAATTCTAGGTATCTGTGGCAGTTTAGAAGTGTGGGTGATAACAAGGAATATTTGGCAGCAGGGAGTAGAGAGGGGAGAGAGGGTGGAGGAATGACGTAACAAACACTGTCTCCTCTCCACCCCCACCCCACCTCCCGCACCTCAGTCTCCTGAGCCTGTACCCGGTATCCGCGTTTGTGGACAGCGACATTACGTCTTTACATCGGCATCAGTAAAGGAAAAAACGCAGCATAAATGAGACCAGAAGTGACCAACGGAAGTGTTTAGACTTAGAAGAGTGTTTCTAGAGCCGTTCTATAGCAATTCTGAACGTGTGGGGTGTCGCATTGTCCTGCTGGAATTGCACAAGTCATGTCTACTTGGAATTCCCAAAGTCCAAGTGGACATAAATGGATGCAGGTGATCAGACAGCATGCTTACGTACGTGTCACCTGTTAAGAGTCGTATCTAGACGCATCAGATGCCGTATATCACTCCAACTGCACACGCTCCACACCATTACAGAGCCTCCACCAACTAGAACAGTCCCCTGCCGACTTGCAGGGTCTACGGAATCATGAGGTTGTCTCCACATCCGTAGACGTCCTTCCACTCGATACACTTTGAAACGAGACGCTACCGACCAGTCAACATGTTTCCAGTCATCAACAGCTCAATGTTGGTGTTGACAGGCCCAGGCGAGGCGTAAAACTTTGTGTCATGCACTCATCAAGGGTACACGAGTGGGCCTTCGGCTTCGAAAGCTCATATCGAAGATGTTGAACGCTTCGAACATTGACACTTTTTGATGGCCCAGCTCTGAATTTTGCAGCAATTTGCTTATTGCAGGATGTTTTCCCTGTCGCATTGATGTCGGACGTTCGATGTTTTACCGGATTCCTGATATTCACGGCACACTTATGAAATGGTCATACGGAAAATTCCCCACTTCACCGCTGTCTCGGATATGCAGTGCCCCATCGCTCGTGCGGTCAAACTCACTTAATAACCTGCCACTGTAGCAACATTAACCCATCTAGCAACAACGCCAGACACCTGTTGTCTTGCATAGGCGTTGTCGACCGCAGCGCCGTATTCTGCCTGTTTACATATCCTTGTATTTGAATACGCATGCCTATATCAATTTCTTTGTAGCTTCAATGTACGTGCACATCGCTATCTCGTGGCTTCGCCCTCCTCAGTGTGTAGCTAATACACATTAGTGTAGTTTTGGATGGGTAGTACTGAAATGTCCCCTTAGAACAATTATACATGACTGTGCTTAAACCGACACACAATACTTTTAGCGCAACGCAATCTGACTTTCAAAAATCCCTACAAAAGAATGGCCCTGACTAACATTAACCTATACCTTTCACAAATCACTTACCTCACAAAAATCTTCATTACTCGAACTACTGCAATACAGCGTGCGCCACTACTGCCAGCAAAATAAAAGATTCAAACTACGGAAGGCACTAACTACTGATAGACATAGTTAGCAATTGAATGATTTTGATAGAGAACAAACAATGTATTCCCCTTAATAGTCATAATATATATAGCAGTTCATGACATCCAGTCTTACAAATTTCAAAACTCCGCCATTTCTCTCCCCACATCCACCACTGCTGGCGGCTCACCTCCAACTGCACAACGCTACACGCTGTTCACATCCATCTGCCCAACACTACAATGGCAGACAACAATGCAAACTAGCCACAGACTGCACTCAGCACAGCCAGTGACTTTTCATACAGAGCGCTACGTGGCGTTACCAATAAGAAAACCTAAACAACCTACTTACATAGCCCCAATGTTCCCCACAAAAAATTTTACAAATTGTTTTGGGCAGTGGCCAATAATGATTTGATAAAATTTTTTTCATAATTACAATAACAAAGATATCAAATGCACACACTTATTGATACAATGTTGGTCAAAAGCTAAAATTTTCTCACAGTCCATAAAGACAGTCCTGATCATTCATCACAGTAAAATTGCAGTGTTTTTCTCAAAGTCTGAGCAGTAAGAGAAAATGCACACAGAAGTAGTGGATTTCCATGCAGAATTGAAGAAGTAGTGTTGTCCTCCCAATGGAAAGACAGTGCTGACTCTCGACATGCAGGCAGGTAATGGGCCACAACAGAGCAAACCCACAGCAGAGTCATTCGACGTTTTGAAGAATATTGGTAGTTAGGTCATCACAGAGTAGACTCACTGTAGTCCTGGTGGAGATTACGGTATTGGTGAGTCATCAAAGGTGCAGACTCAGTGCAGTCCTTGTAGAAATAATGGTATTGGTGAGTCATCAAAGATGCAGACCCACTATAGTCCTTGTAGAGACGGCCAGCAACCATCTGTTGCGACTGTGCAGGTGCACAATCACCATCGAAGAGTCTTGCAGAGAATATAGCAAGTCCATAAACCACCACTTGTGCACGCACAAAGTTTTTGGAATTGTTCTTAGAAGTCTTGCAGACAATATAGCAAGTCCATAAACCACCACTTGTGCACTTACCAAAAATTTTTTTTTGAAATGTCCTTAGAACCAGCAATGCTGTTATCCAGTCCCTTGCTGAATTATCAACACACGTGGAAGCACTAACAGTCCCAACTTCTCACGTACTGTGCATATATTATGACCAACAGAAACATGTGGAGTGAAATGTAACTTACAAGTTACTTAATTTGTTGAACTGATGTCAATTACAATTTTATAACATGAGAATACAATCACAAAGGTACAAAATACATCATTAAAGAACATAACAATACAGATAACATTTGTAGTAAAACAGGCTTTACAAAAGAATAGCAATAAGTACATACATAAAAGATCAGAATAACTTTTGAAACATCAACTTCACACATGAGCATTAAAACAAAACAGAATAAATAATGTCTAAACATCTTTACAAAGTAAATAACACATTATTAGAAGAATTCTACAACATATCTCTTATCAGATAAACACATAAAGACAGGAAGGACATAAATACACAAGGGTACACAAACACATAGTGGGATAACACAAGGAAAGGACAGGGTTCGTTTTACTGCAGTATTTTGCAAACAAAACTTTCTTTACTTCTCGGAGATCTCCCTTTGTTCTTCATTATTTCCAAAAGTCCTACCTATACCTGCTTTCTGTACTTTTCTCATATAGCCTCTCAGTACATTTCTTCAAATTCATCGCAACTCATTCTCTTATAGGCTACCCCCTCTTAAGCGAACTTAAATCTACTGAGCTCAGATGCTAAACTAAGGGACGAGGCAATGCAGCAGCACAAAACAATTAACACAAACAGCAATGACAAAAAAAAATGGAAAATTGCAAAGCAAGGTACAGTGAATCTAAATTACCAAGCAATGCAACATTACAACTAGTATGAGCCAATGTGCAGCAACAAGAAAAATAAATCAGTAGTAAAACTAGCTTAACAGAGTAATACAAAGTGAAATTTAGTAGCACTATGCCTGGCAAACAGCAGCAGCAAATGCAATAACTTTTATCTGAACATGACATAGCTCAAGCAGAAAAAATATTACATTAAAGACAACAATGCAGACAAGGGAAATGTATATTCACATCTTAATGTCTATGTAATTAAAGTGGTGCACCACAAGAAGTTATTCTACCAAAAAAATTACCAAGTAGTTGAAAAGAAAATTCCGTATGCAAATCCTGTGAAGGGAAATGTCTTTTTATGCTCCTTCGATTTTTTTGAATAGATCATAAAACTATTTACTGGATCTGTAGGCATAAAATATTTGTATTAGTACATCTATTAAATTTTATTTTAACCAATGCTGCTGCAGCTGGAAACTTGATATTAAACAAAATGAGTAAATAAATACATAAAGCAAGGCATATGGCATATCTCTCAACTAGCAAGACAATAGCCGTGAAATGTTTCTCATCGTTTCATTAGGCATTTTAGTAAATATCATAAATTAAGAGCTCCACAGTATAATCATATGTTTTCAAGTATGAGCGTGTCGTATTTGCGATGCTTTCTACAAAGGAATGTCAATAGCAATGTTTTTCTACCTGTGCCTCTGAAGAGGCACACACTAATGGCTTTTTCTCCAGGCGTCTGACACAGCTGGGTGTCCACGACGCATTACGTGCAGGTGGTCACTTAACTTTCTTACGGAAATATTTACGACAGCAGTTTCCGCAACAGTGACAGTCTCATATAAAAATATTTCACAGGTCAAGAATTTGCGTTACAAATCTGTAGAAACAAAATCCTATTGATATAACAGTGTCCAAATAATTTTCGTCGGCATTGTGATACATTCATGCATTTACATACATTTCATAACTCTTAAAGTACGATTCTTGGTTTCCAACAACCTTTTTCACAAATAAGCGTCCCTAACCACTACTCATTATTCCTTACCTTATTACACATATACATATTTGTAGACATTCTTCAATATTTCATCATAATAAATACGTAGCATAATCAAATTCCTCATATAGCATCATCTCATTGATCATAAACATACCTCAACAGCATAATACACATCGTCATCGTAATAATAACATCATAACAGATCAATCACATCTCAAAATCGTCGTAGCTTTCTGAATATTTTAAAATCTAAAAAAATTCTCTGCTCATTTCAGAAGTGTCATCTACCTCAAATGTACTTTAAAAATCATGATCTCATACCAAATACATCGTTCAAAACTCTCATAGTATCACAATGGTTCTGAAAAATATGAACAGTTCACAAAGTACAGACAAAATACAATTTCATAAGTGTGAAGTTAACCAACTGTGTAATTGCGTAAACATATGTCACTGATGTAGTAAAAAAAAAATGTTTATCTCTCAGTTAAATGATCATATTGCTGTGTTATTTGTGTCTTGGAGAAATATGGTATCGATGTGTAAAGTTGTATAAGCAAATACCATATTAGCTAGGGCTCCTTGTGCTTGCCAAACACATGGTACACAAAGTAGGCGTGTACCCCCTTGAGGATTAATGTAATTATACCCTCAGGTGTTACAGATTACAGCAATGGAATGAAATGTATCACGGAAAACCTTTGTATCATTGTACTTCAAATATCTTTAAAAATATATGATTTAAGTACAAAATGAATCACTCAAATACGTGTCCTGTAGCGCTAAATGTGCGTCTTGCTGTAAGATAATCTCTGTGGAAGTGTCGTAGTTATTTTTCTCCGAAAGCTAAAATCTGCAGAAGCCAATGTACTTACCTCATGATAAGCAAAACTGAAATGCTTTGCGTATAGATATCTTACTTATTACGCTTATTGCCGTGATGAAGAAAGTACTACACTGTAACGTATTGTTGTGCTACAAAACAAAAAAAAAACAATCTTATTGTAGCTATACCACAAAGTTACTATTAAAGTGTTTTACTTTCCAGAGTAATGCAGAAAAACTGTACAGATATAAAGCAGATACAGCACAAAAGCAACAATGTAAATTGTGTCACACATTAGTAGCGTCATCATATAGTTGTGTAGCTGTCAAAGAAACCAAGTGCTAAGTCATCTTTAATTCCACAGAAAGTACTTCAAATAAACAATGTCTTTTGAAGTAAACCAAAATGTTGCATGAAAATCTCAATAGCAGTGCCGGTATATGTTTTAAGTATGTGAGCCTTATAGTCGTTACGTGATGGTGCAACTAACAAGCAAGAATGTACAAATAACAACACCGTGTCGTCTGTTCACTATAACAATGCATTCGTAATTTCTGTTTAAATAAGTTCTCTTGGTTCTTGATTGGATATTTAACTTCAAACATTGTTGCATGTTAACAGATTCTAAGTCTGACAAATTGTACTAGTAGCGTGAAGTGAAAAATTTTATGGCAAAGACTAAGTTAAAAAACAGATTATCCCTCAGTAAGCGGTTTTACATGTGAAGTGTGGTGCAATCCTTTACTCTTCATAGTGCTCAGAGTTTGAACTTGAATGCAATTATCGTGCGGTATACGTCGGTAAAAGATACTGGAATTTTTCTCAAGGTTAGCGTCTATGTTATTTTTCCCTGAGCCAGCGGGCGCACGTGGCTGCCTGCGGTGCGAGTCATTGTCTGTTTCTTTGTTGGCGCGCGTCGTTACTGGGATTAGGAGACCTAACTTCTACAAATGCACCTTGCCCAGAGGGCCCAGCCCTGTTTAAATCCCGCCAGTTCTGATGAATTTCAGGTTTGTCGTTATGTCGGTAGTTGACATAGTTTCTTGTTTGTCGGTCATGTGGTGGAGAATTTCTCTCGGAATCGTAACTCCGTGGTGGCCCGTTGCGTCTGAAGTTATTCTGTCTCCCTTGATAATAATTATTTTGGTTCCCATTTTGTCTGTTTCTATGGTTGTCTCTGTCACATTCATTACTATGGAAAAGCGATCTTTCTCTGTAACTATTATTTTGCCAACGGTTGTCATATGCATGGTATCTGTTTTGGTCACGATTTGTGTTGTGAGAATAGCCTTGTCATGTCCAGTTATTATTTCTTTCGTCGCGGAATTGTGACGGACGTGACCTGTAATTGTTGTGTTTCTGTTTTCGCGTTCCGCGATTGTCAGTGTCAATTTCCAGTTCTTGTAACAGTCCCTGAAAAGCTTCAATGTCGTCTTTGCAACGTCCTGCCAAAATAATATGCCGTAAATGTTCAGGTAATTTGATTAAGCAAATGCGGATGAGTTCTAAGGGGCTGTATGGGTTTGACAGGTACTGATTCTTGTGCAACATGTCTTCAAAATATTTCACAAGACTGGAAAATTCAGATTGTTCAAAGTGTTTCATCATCATGATGCTATGTTTTATTCGGTCTTGTGTAGCTTGAGACCAATATGCTGAGAGGAACGCATGGTAAAATTCTCCTTCACTGTGACAATCGTGAATGACCGATCGCATTCTTTCAGCTGGTTCATTCTCTAAGTAGCCACACATAAATTCTAATCTGTGCTCTAACGACCAGTTGGGAGGAAAACTATGAGAGAATTGATGGAGCCACGCTTGTGGATGAATGTCGTTGCCAGAATTCTTAAATGTTTTAAATTTACGTGTAGTAATGAACAGCTTATAGTCAAAATCATCATGTCGGCGAGTCGCATATCGGTCATTGTTACGTCGTTTCGACGGTTCCATTTCAAAATTCGGTGCACCTTGTCAATTTCTTTCATAATTTCCGAAATGCCCTGTGTTATTATTTTGTGGCTTTTCCGTATTTCTATGTCCCTCTTCCCGTATTGGCGCGCGAGTGTCCTCTGAAATACGTAATTCTTGTATTACCTGTGTCAGCTGATCTTGTACTTCCCGGATGTCTCTTTGGTGTTGCGTATTTATTTGTTTCTGATTTTGTTTGAATTTCCTAATTTGTTCGCACTCTTCTGTGTCATTAAAGACTACCGGTTTTGTGTCATCCAGATTGTCATCTACCTTCGTAGATAAATTATTTAGCTGATCCGAAAGTTCAACTACTTTCTCTGATAATGAACTAATTTCCTCCATGTGTCTTTCTGAACCAATTTTCAGAGTATCTACTGTGTCCTTTAAGTTTTCCTGAGTTTTTGCAAGCTGCATAACCGAATCGGTAGATGCAACTGAGTCAATTTTAACTTGCAAGGTCTCATGATTTTCATGAACAATAGTTTGCAGTTCTTTTATAGCTGCTTCGTGATTCTGTAATGCATTTTCATGCCGCAAAAAAATAGGTTGAAAATGCTCACAAATTTGTGTTTTTAATCATTACAGACTTTTTGACATTTCGATTCAATGTTATGTAACTTAGTAGTTAAATCCTCACGTGTTTGTTCAAGCTTATGTTCCACTGAGTCTAACTTTTGAAGCTTTTGTTCCATTGCGTCTAACTGTTGCTGTGTTTGTCTCTGGTGTTGTTCCATTGTGTCTAACTTTTGAAGATTTTCTTCCATTGTGTCAAAATTTTGAAGATTTTGTTCCATTGCGTCTAACTTTTGAAGCTTTTGCTCTGTTTGTCTCTGATTTTGTTCCATTTGTTGCATTAATTGCAATAATAATGTATTAGTGTGTGGAATCTGTTTCTCTATGCTTTTTGGCAGTGCATTTTCACCGGCAACATTCACATTTTGACAAGCAGAAAATGTGTCTTGACTCATTTGAGAAAACGGTGAGGACCCAAAACCTAAGTCTACAGTATTTGCAATATTGTGTTCTGTCATTTCGGATTCCTGAGGCGAGCTGTTGCCGACCGATCGATCGATAATGCTTCCCTGTTCACTACCTGTTTCACTGTCTACACCATTATTTGCCGCCCGCTCCATTACCCTATGCACAATTACCAAATTACTACTTCGAATGTCTGTTAATTCACTACACAGTGGTGCTGATAAGCTACACTCGTCGTCACTATTATTTCTCAGTTTACTTTGGAGCCCAGTGTTACGTTTTTCACACACCATTATTGTCACAATATTTCACACGATAACACAGAAAAGCACAATTTGAAAAGGAAAAATAAGAGAACACATTAACATAGCACTGAAAATAATATCTAGTTAATTGCAAGCGCAGCTGCGAAATACTTGCTGCAAATCTACATGCATGCCACAACTGTTTTACTGTACAACAATGAAAGACTGCAACTACAAAGGAGATTCTCTCTACAATTACGCGCTAGCAATAAACAATAGCTACACTAATTACACAAACTACAAGAAAAAATCAGAAGATTCCAGTGAGGTATCCTCGGCTAAGGGTCGACGTATTAAACGTCCCCTTAGAACAATTATACATGACTGTGCTTAAACCGACACACAATACTTTTAGCGCAACGCAATCTGACTTTCAAAAATCCCTACAAAAGAATGGCCCTGACTAACATTAACCTATACCTTTCACAAATCACTTACCTCACAAAAATCTTCATTACTCGAACTACTGCAGTACAGCGAGCGCCAATACTGCCAGCTAAATCAAATATTCAAACTACGGAAGGCACTAACTACTGATAGGCATAGTTAGCAATTGAAAGATTTTAATAGAGAACAAACAATGTATTCACCTTAATAGTCATAACATATATAGCAGTTCATGACATCCAGTCTTACAAATTTCAAAACTCCGCCATTTCTCTCCCCACATCCACCACTGCTGGCGGCTCACCTCCAACTGCACAACGCTACGCGCTGTTCACATCCATCTGCCCAACACTACAATGGCAGACAACAATGCAAACTAGCCACAGACTGCACACAGCACAGCCAGTGATTTTTCATACAGAGCGCTACGTGGCGTTACCAATAAGAAAACCTAAACAACCTACTTACAGTACCGATGATGTGATTTCATACTTCTAATAGTTTTTTTTTTTTTTAAGATTTAACAGGCGATCTTTCAGACAGTAACTGAATTGCATGTCTAGGTCCGTTTCCGTTGCAGTTTGAGAATTACCCACTTCTCTGCTTCATAAACCATTTTATTTTCTCTGCTTTCCTGTAAGATATCAATGTGTTGTTCATCCTCAGTCATTTCAACAGCAGCGAGCAAATCCTCGATCGTTTCGATTGCCATAGAATATGCAAAACATCTAGAAGAGTACGATCTTCAATATAGTTTCGAACTACGTGCATGTGGCTAATGTTTTAGCATGACCTGTTTTGATATTACTTTTCAGATTCGCTCCAATAGTTACTGACATTACTTTATTGCTTGCAACATATTTTTCTACACAAATTTAACAAGTAGCCACTTCTGTAGTCCGTAGAATGTAACACACACCTGCCAGACGTGCAATATCTGCGCCCTGTGCACCAGCGCGGCACCTAATTACACGAGGGTGAATAAATGAAAACCTTAAATTTGTAGTAAAAAATCGAAATTTCGCGCCGTCATCCTGTAAGTTGGTAAGCGTGCTACGAACAGCGTGCAGAATGGCCTGTAGGTGACAGCATAGTGCAGATGCACTCATACTGCCGCAATATCAGTATAAAGATGGCCGCCCCACTTGCGACTTGCATCAGGGAAGAACAGCTTTCTGATACTCGGTTTTTGCGTAGTGAAGGTGTGAAACCTATTGAAATTCATCGACGAATGAAGGTTCAGTACGGTGATGCATGTTTATCACAGCAGCAAGTCTACGAATGGAGTAGGAAGTTCGCATATGGCGTGACTTCAGTGGAAGATGCTGCTCGTCCAGGTCAGGCACGAGTAGTGACTCCACAGAACATTGCAGCAGTTGAAGCCATAGTGAAGGAAAATCGCGGAGTGACACTGATCGACATTGCAGCATCTTTACAGATTAGTCATGGGTCAGCACACCACATTGTGCGTGATGTGCTCTAGTTTCACAAAGTGTCTGCAAGATGGGCGCCGCGGCAGCTGACTCCTGAAATGAGAGAACGACGTGTTGATGCTTGTGAAGAACTTCTTCGGTGCTTTGAAAGACAAGGTGACGGCTTCCTTGCAAGAATCGTTACTGGGGACGAAACCTGGGTTCACTTCCATCAACCGGAAACGAAGATAGCGAGCAATGAATGGAGCCATTCCTCATCACCAAAACCAAAGAAGTTTCGAACAGAACCATCAGCAGTGAAGGTTATGCTGACTCTGTTTTGGGACGGAAAATGCGTCATTTTGGAGCATTACTTGCCTAGAGGGACCACTGTCACCAGTGCATCATATACAGATCTCCTAAAAAATCATCTGCGGCCTGCAATCAAATCCAAGCGACGCGGATTGCTGTCAGTAGGTGTCCTTTTGCAACATTACAATGCAAGGCTCCACACTGCCCGTACAGCAGTTGCAACAATCACAGACCCACATTTTGAGTGTCTTCCTCATCCGCCATACTCACCAGACCTTGCCCCAAGTGATACCACTCAAGGACGCAATGGGAGGAAAGAAGTTCCGTTCTGATGAAGAGGCACGCCACGCGGTGCATGAGTGACTGCGCGGACTACCAAAAGAATGTTTTTCTAAAGGAATTTATGCACTTTGTAAGCGCTGGATGACTTGCATTGAGCATGGGGGAGATTATGTTGAAAAGTGATACAGCTTTGTACCACTTCTGCACAATAAATAATATTTAAAAAATATTTAAGATTTTCATTTGACTCACCCTCGTATAAGGGGCAATGAAATAGTTTCCGTTTAAGGGCGTTGCCGCCGCGTGTATGCCACGCAGCGCGACACCGAAGCGGGTATATAAGAACCGAGATGTAGGCAACGGATAAGTGTGGCATTGTGTCTTTCCGACTTGCGTGCGGTAAATACGGAAACGTTAGCTATGGTGACATTATTGCCAAATGCTTCCAAACTGTAGCAACGTGTTGTTATCCTTTTCTTGACTGCCGAAGGACAAACACTGGTAGGCGTCCATCGGAGAAGGAAGAATGTGTATGGGGCAGCATGTCTGTCGAGCAACACCGATGTGGACGGTGCGTCATTGTAACGCACGTCCCCAAATGGCAAATGCCGTAACGCCCAAGTTACGTCTACTCAAGTAGCAGACACTCGAGCACGAGCTCTATAGTCCTGATCTCTCCCTATGCTATGATCAAGTCTTCGTTCCTTTACCAAGGCCTTGAAGTGTCAACTATGCCAGTCGGACAAGGATCTGTAGCAAGCAGTTACGGACTTCTTCACGCAGCTGGACACGGTGTTTTACCAAACGGGTATGTTCAACTTTGTGTGTCGATGGGATGATTGGTTCAGTGCTCACGGCGATTTTGCCTGACTGGCATACCGATTTTTGACTGTACGGCCTTCAGACGGGAACTTTTTCATCTCTTATTCTATTAACAGTCACTGGATGTCACCTGCAAAAATCTTCCAATCGTATCAAATGTTGTATTTCATCCAGTGGATGATTTTCCAGTTACTATGAGATTTGATTCTTTTCCCAGCTCACAGCTTGCTACCACATTTTGTTTAAACCACATTACAATCCTTTTCACAGCATTAATCAGCTCAGACAGTTTGTCAAATTGAGCCTGTGGTCAAAACACACTGTATGATTTCTTTCACATACAGTTTCGAGTTCCATAAGTATATTTGTTCCTGCAGCATCAACGGCTATTATTTTGCTCGTATTCATTCTCCATCGTTACCAGTCTGTAATAATATTGAAACTTTAATACTTTAACTTTCCTATCTGTGTGAATGTCTAGTTCAACTTTCCAAAGGAGTGTTTTTATTGTTGTATCTCCATGAAATCTAAGACCTTTGTCTGGCTAAGTGCGGGATGTAACCTTATGCTCACTAGAAGTTATATTTAATTGTTATTTGTAGTATGTATGAAGCTTCTGTGTTTGTACTACCAACGCCCATAATTATGAACTTTACATGCACTCCTTATAACCATAAAACATGTGACCTACGACCTGTGAATAACTCTATTGCTGCATAATCTTTATACATAATCTCAATACTTAGATTTCGAACGCAAAAACACTTACACAATCACTGAATTAAGTAATTTATTTATTTACACTCCTGGAAATTGAAATAAGAACACGGTGAATTCATTGTCCCAGGAAGGGGAAACTTTATTGACACATTCCTGGGGTCAGATACATCACATGATCACACTGACAGAACCACAGGCACATAGACACAGGCAACAGAGCATGCACAATGTCGGCACTAGTACAGTGTATATCCACCTTTCGCAGCAATGCTGGCTGCTATTCTCCCATGGAGACGATCGTAGATATGCTGGATGTAGTCCTGTGGAACGGCTTGCCATGCCATTTCCACCTGGCGCCTCAGTTGGATCAGCGTTCGTGCTGGACGTGCAGACCGCGTGAGACGACGCTTCATCCAGTCCCAAACATGCTCAATGGGGGACAGATCCGGAGATCTTGCTGGCCAGCGTAGTTGACTTACACCTTCTAGAGCACGTTGGGTGGCACGGGATACATGCGGACGTGCATTGTCCTGTTGGAACAGCAAGTTCCCTTGCCGGTCTAGGAATGGTAGAACGATGGGTTCGATGACGGTTTGGATGTACCGTGCACTATTCACTGTCCCCTCGACGATCACCAGTGGTGTACGGCCAGTGTAGGAGATCGCTCCCCACACCATGATGCCGGGTGTTGGCCCTGTGTGCCTCGGTCGTATGCAGTCCTGATTGTGGCGCTCACCTGCACAGCGCCAAACACGCATACGACCATCATTGGGACCAAGGCAGAAGCGACTCTCATCGCTGAAGACGACACGTCTCCATTCGTCCCTCCATTCACGCCTGTCGCGACACCACTGGAGGCGGGCTGTGCGATGTTGGGGCGTGAGCGGAAGACGGCCTAACGGTGTGCGGAACCGTAGCCCAGCTTCATGGAGACGGTTGCGAATGGTCCTCGCCGATACCCCAGGAGCAACAGTGTCCCTAATTTGCTGGGAAGTGGCGGTGCGGTCCCCTACGGCACTGCGTAGGATCCTACGGTCTTGGCGTGCATCCGTGCGTCGCTGCGGTCCGGTCCCAGGTCGACGGGCACGTGCACCTTCCGCTGACCACTGGCGACAACATCGATGTACTGTGGAGACCTCACGCCCCACGTGTTGAGCAATTCGGCGGTACGTCCACCCGGCCTCCCGCATGCCCACTATACGCCCTCGCTCAAAGTCCGTCAACTGCACATACGGTTCACGTCCACGCTGTCGCGGCATGCTACCAGTGTTAAAGACTGCGTTGGAGCTCCGTATGCCACGGCAAACTGGCTGACACTGACGGCGGCGGTGCACAAATGCTGCGCAGCTAGCGCCATTCGACGGCCAACACCGCGGTTCCTGGTGTGTCCGCTGTGCCGTGCGTGTGATCATTGCTTGTACAGCCCTCTCGCAGTGTCCGGAGCAAGTATGGTGGGTCTGACACACCGGTGTCAATGTGTTCTTTTTTCCATTTCCAGGAGTGTATGTATTCATTTATTTATACGAGTCCATAACAGAACATATTACACACACACACACACACAGACACACACACACACACACACACACACGATTACGAAGTATATGTGCATATTTATATTCCATGTGCTGCCTATAATTCCGCTGCACGGACTGCCTCATCATTGCCGACAATCAGATCGTCCATGGAAACAGTATCCTGCTGTTGAGTAGGTGCTGGTGGACTTGAGGTTCACCGCACTCACGCAGTTCATCCCCTGAGATGCATCCCCATTTCTTTATGTTCATCTTACACCGAGATACTCCAATTCTCGGTCTATTGAGGATTTTCCATGTCTCGTATGGGAGGTGATGACCTGCACCAAGTTCTTCTTCGAGATTGTCCCAATATTTCTCTGATGATGAGCAATGCCAGAATTGTATCCTACGGTTTGCAGGTGTTGTCTGAAATGGTTGAAATTAAGTAATATCGGAATATATATCAATCCAATGATTGTTTCAGTGAATGTAATGTGAAAAGATAATCACTGATTCCTAAGTGCATAAAACAATGCTTAATTTTAGTCCTAGGAATCACTTGTATTAATTCTGCGACGAAGTATAGCAGAGCTACGCTTTGCAAACGCATTCCCCTGGTGCTTTGACAGTACTTAAACAAATATTGCCATGCACAATGCAAGAGTGTAACATGCCTATATAATACACAGTTAACAGTCGGACCTCGCGAGCTGCAATGCGAGTCTGAATTAGTCTGTTTCAAAATTTAAAAATAAGCAAGTGATAAGTGGAGGCACAATGCCCAATAATTTGAGAACTAATTGCAATTCAACTTTGTATTCATTAGCAGAAATAAAAATATGTGAACATACCTACATCGTGGGATATTGTTATTAACAAATTCTTATCACTAGGAAATAAACAGTAAGATTTTTAGACCAAATGTTCATGAAAATTAGTTCTTTAAACAGAATTTATATTCACCATTTTAAAATGAAAAAGCGTACAGAGTGATGTATTTCTTTCCCGAGTTTGTGCATTTACAAGATACTGAAAGAACCGTACCAACTAGTCAAACAATCCGAGTTACGAAAATCTACAAAGCAAAACTGGAAATGTTTCCTGCATACTACATCCCACTTTCTGCAGAGATAGAGCACGCGCGCAGATTACCTTCTTATTTCAAGTTGAGCAACAGCATTCCGAAATTAGGCCTCCACACTAATCCAGACACCTGCCTCAGCCAACGCTCGATACCTAATTCTCTCTCTCCCACGCCAGCTCACTATTCAACAAACAATGATCTCTAGAGTCCAGAGGACCTCTTTCACTCATGCACTCAAAGACATACATTACTAGCCTGGCAATACCGTATGCAGTATCACTGGTGTCACTCAAGGGAGCACTTAAGAATCGCGAATCGCAATATGGCGACGAGAGTACAAATGACGTGTTAGCAGCTGTTTATTTACAGATAAAACAGTCGTAAGAAATGGGTATAAATTGCTATAACTATTTTACCTTCGGAGTTTCGATATAATAGCCAATACATGCTTCGCATTTGGTTGTAATTTTTCGTCTAGCTAATGGATGATAGAAGGAAAGGAACATGTCTTAATACAAGCATAGCTAGAAACATCTCACGTATTTTTGCTTTTGTACTGTGTGCAAGATTAAATAATTACATTACAGTTCGCCTTACCTGAAACACCGGCAGTGGTTACGTGTATTTTTAGTGATTTAATGAATTTAGTATTGACAGACGTACCTTAATGATGTGATTGTACCTACTTTAGATAAACTTCGGCTTTTCTGCGAGTAGTATATTCGGCATGAAAGTGCTACTACAAGTACATTGTGCTATTTGTCGTTGATAACAGGTGTCTTTATTCTTTTGGGTGTTCTTACGAAAAATACAGTCTGCTTTAAACGTGTATATATGAAACTTGACGTTCTTCTCATCAAACGATTCTATAGTATATGTGTTAAACTCAAGTAGTACCCAGATATTCGCTCAATTAAAGAGACCACATCGTAAACCTTAGAGCGTCATTTTTTTCTTCGGAAATTCCTAGTAGTACGATACACAAACTTCCTGAAGCCACCATCTTATCTCATCAAACGTCAGGCTTCAGTGAAAGATGTGTCTTTGTCAGTCTAGTAATGTATGTCTGTGCTTGCACTCAGGAAAAGTATCTGCGTCCAACATTGCGTAGAAAACTTCCACTTTTCATACTACAATACCTTTTCAATATGCTCGAAATATTTTCACCTGTATGTGATCCTGACAATTCATATATGTCAACAGTACCCATCTCCATGTTATCGCCTTCAAAATAATGAACGGTGATTCCTAGAAAACTTTTACAGTGCATTGTGTCTATCGTCCAAATTGTAGTACATTAGTTTAGCGAAATAATTAGTAAAAAAATCAGTAAAACTCTGGTCTAACACGGTTTCCGCTTCTGCGTGTGCTAATTTCTATATAAGCTTGACACGAAGACGTACAGTTTCCTTATGTAATGCGCTTCACTGCTTGGTAACACCGACGAAAATCCCCATTTTGCACTCACAGATCAGTCGCCTTTCTCCAGCTGTGTCTCTACGCTTTATGCCAGCGCCTTGCGAAATTTCGAACACTTCTGTGACTTGAATAACGAGGTAGTTCTTTCCGCACGGCGAACATAAAGGTCAAGCGTCAAAGAAAAGCGTTTCACGGCTCACCGTAGAAGGGAATGCCAAAATGGGGACAGAATGGAAAAGTGGGAGCCAAGGAGAAAATGTAGAATTAAGAGAGGTCTGTTTTGTGTAGGTGGTTGAGGACGTACAAAGGAGTCGTGGTAACACTTTCGGAGAGGACGTGGACTGCGATTGGGCGTGGAAGGGGAAAGTATAATGGCGTGGTCAGGAAGGAGGAGGGGGAAAGGAGTGGAAGCGGGGGAGAGGGGGGGGGGGAGGAGAAAGAGAGAGTGTTGAAGGACTGCGGCAGTGATGAGAGAACATCATTTGTCGGCATACTGCGATGATTAGTTTAACAGTATTAATTCGACTTTTACTTGCTGCAGAACAATGTTCCCCTGTTTATTCGAGCTCTTCAAGTGTACGGTATTAGTGTGGTGTTAAAGAAGAGACACCGGATGTTACAACATTTTGAACTTATTGTACACCTGCTATGATGACAGATCTCGAATTCCGTCTCCATTTCCGCCTATCATACTCGCATAGGCACTTGCTGGTAGCGCCTCAGTACTACTATTTCTTGTAATTATTTTACCTGTGAACGTTTGAAATGAAATTATGGAGAAATGACACAAGACAAAAAACAAATTTTGTGACAACAGAGGTATGAAATAGTTTGCTGTGATGAACTACTGAATCACTGGACACTGTATAGGTAAATGAGGATTCTTAACTTCTTATAGAAAGTGACAATGCGAACGAAAAATGTAGAATATAAAGACGGAGACTGTTAAATATTACAGAGAGTGTTGAGTTCTGTTAGCGTTCAGTAGGCCTGTGAATGGATTATTGACGAAGAGGGGGAAGTAATGACCGAATAGGAGGAGAAATGATGACATAAACTTTTTAGCGATGGAGAAATTCCCTCTTTATCGATCATGCTATATAGGGCCGATACGGCTGAAAGTTATACAGACAAAACCTGTATGACCTTTGAGTTCTGACGACTCCCACCGTGGAACCATAGATAGTTTTCACCTGCTGATCAACTTGATCGACACCGATCTTCATGGACTATAAAGTAAAACATATTACTAAATTTTCTCGTACAAAAGCAAGTTTTCGACACTTTTATTACTGGTCGTCTCCACTTTGGGTACGACGAGTAGAGGACGTATCTAGACTTTGCGTCAATACGCCACTATTATCCTAGAAAATATCAGTAGCTAATCAGCTGAGAGAGCTTGTGTTCTCATTACTGAATACCTTTATGAATAATTCATTGCGCCAGTTGATATCCTTCACCACATCAGCGGAGGCTGAGACACAGGATCTTTCAAGTGTGTGTGTGTGTGTGTGTGTGTGTGTTTTGGGGGAGGGAGTTTATGTTGCCTGGGCAGAAGCCCCGTTGTTTTCAGCCCAGTTTCCAGTACATGGTTGTAGCAGACTGTACCTGACCCTCTAGGTGCATCATAAGTCCCAATATGTGCTGCGGCCGCTTGGTGTTGTCAGTGGGTGCAAATATGAGGCAGTGATGACATGCGTATATATGCCGTGGCTGTAGCAAATCAGGATGACAAACGTGTGCACCATCCTTTGAGCAACTGCACCGACACTGTCAGCTGATGCTTTGCGTCCAAGACCTTGGCTAATTCTTCTGAAGCACAACCCAGTCTCTCACTGGTCGTTAATACGATATTGACGTAATGCAGATAATTAGGCCAAATTCTATCTCGTACAGCCGGCCGGAGTGGCCGAGCGGTTAAAGGCGCTACAGTCTGGAACCGCACGACCGCTACGGTCGCAGGTTCGAATCCTGCCTCGGGCATGGATGTGTGTGATGTCCTTAGGTTGGTTAGGTTTAAGTAGTTCTAAGTTCTAGGGGACTTATGACCACAGCAGTTGAGTCCCATAGTGCTCCGAGCCATTTGAACCATTTTATCTCGTACACTTCATCCTGGTGTCCCTACAGCGTTTCTTACTCGGTGCGATTCTCGATACAACACTCTGCCTTTCAGCAAGTCATGTATGGTCACCATGCATTCCGGGTTTTCGAGCTCAGAATGTAGAATCTCCTCTGTCTGCAACGTGGCGGTTTGAATCATTACGATTATTGTCGTCTGTGTGCCCGAGGCACGTATAATTTATCATCATTTGAAGATTTCATTTTTCGTTGCTCGCCAGCGTGTTTCACTGCGTTGCCGGGTAGACACCCGCATTAAAAAAGAAAGAGATTACCTGCGTTGCAACAACGATGTTCACCGCCTAATGTACCTCTCTCTGCTCAAGGAAGCACATACACCGTGTCCTCATTTGCCATCATAGGCTTTTATTCAGTCTCGTTTATCCTGCCAGTGAAAACTTTTCATTACTGACGTAAAATGCATTCATCGCAGTGCGCGATTTGTCTGGCATGTAAAATAGTTTCCGAGGCCGCACTAATAAAAATGAAGGTATGTATACAGTGACGCCTTGTCGATGTGGGAGTTGCTACTAATACTGGGTCATATGAGGCGACAACTACTGCCAATGGTGAGTCTGATCGGTACCTTGCCTTTTGCGTACGCACGACTCTTGGAAAATGTCAGTGACAGAGTATAATAAACCGTGAGAACTATAAGAATACTCCCGACATTTTGATTCTCCTACTTGAAACATAATAGCTCGGAAGATAATGTAAGTGGGTAAATTATCTAATGTAAGGCATTCCACAACGAGCAAGACACCTACATCAAAATTCTTTAATATGAACCAATGATTTCAGTTTGATCTGATATTTGTTACATTGCCGAATTTCTTATGAGAAACAAGTTTTCGCAGTAGTAGGGCCAATACACAAGAAAGGGGTATAGCACGAAAGAATGGGACGGAAATCGGTAGATGCAACGTACATGTGCGAACAATCAGGTGATTACAGTTTCTAAAAATCTGAATGATTTGTTCAAGAGAAAGAGGTTTACAAAGTGAGAAAGTCAATTACGCGTTGGTCCAAATGTGACCCTTATACAAGCAGTTATTCAGCTTGGCATTGATTGATAGAGTTGTTGGAAATCCTGCTGAGAGATAACGTGCCAGTTTCGGTTCAACTGGCGCTTAATATCGCCACAATCGCGAGCTGGTTGAGGGTCCTGCCCATATTTCTCCAATGCCGAGTTTGGCAGGCATGAAGACAAGCAGCAAAAGCCCTCGCCGTGTACGGGGGGGCATTATCTTGCTGAAATGTAAGCCCAGAAGGTTTGCCTTGAAGGGCAACCAAACATGGCATTGAACATTCTCGACGTACTGCCCTGCTATAAAGGTGCCGCGGATGACAGCCAAAGGGATCCTGCTATGAACTAAATGGCACCCCAGCCCATGACTCTTGGTTAACGGGCCGTATGGCGGGCAACAGCCAGGATACTAAGCCACCGATGTCCGGGGCGTCTGCAGACTTGTCATCGGCCTGGAATGCCATTGACAGGAGGAGAATTGTCTTTAGTGATGAGGCCCGCTACGAAATGAGCCTCCATGTCCAGCGAAAACGTGTCTGGAGACGTCCTGGACAGCTGTGTGATAGCAACCTGTCTCTCGTCCACCATACGGCCCAACAACCAGGAGGGTAGCAGGACACCTTTGGCTATCATCAGCGGTGCCATTACAGCGCGATAGTACGTCGAAGATATTCTAAGTCCTATTTTGTTGTCCTTCATGCCGAGCCCTTCTGGGCTTACATTTCAGCAAGATAATGCCCGCCCGTAAAGCGCAAGGGTTTCTACTGCTTCTGTTCGTGCTTGCCAAAACCTACCGTGGCCAGTAAGGTCGCTGGATCTCTTCCTAATTGAGAACGGGATCTTGACGATGGAACTCACTGATTGGACAGAAAGCGGCTCGATTTCCCTCAGGAGGACATTGAATAACACAGCCGCTCAGTGCCAAGCCGAATGAGGGGTTGCTTAAGGGGCAGAGGGAAACCAACGCGTCATTTATGTGCTCAATTTGTAAATCTCTTTCTCTTGAATAGTTCAATCTATTTTTCTGGAACTGAATTCAGTATTTAGTTTCTACATGTACATCACATCTACCGATTTCCGTTCCGTTCGGGTAATTCCTTCATGGTGTGTCTTTTTCTCTTTTTGTCTTAGAGCGTATTTCCGTATTTCCTAGTCTGCATTCTACAATAACTGTTCGGAAAGTAAGGTCCGATAGGTCGCGAAACGGAGACAGCAGTGAAAGTCCTATGAGGCTTTACACAGGTATGTTGGCCAGTGTTCAGAATGGTTCAAATGGCTCTGAGCACATTGGGACTTAACATCTGAGGTCATCAGCCACCTATACTTAGAACTACCTAACCCTAACTAACCTAAGGACATCACACACATTCATGCCCGAGGCAGGATTCGAACCTGCGATCGTAGCAGCAGCGCTGTTCCGGACTGAAGCGCCTAGAACTGCTCGGCCACAGCGGCCGGCTTGCTCAGTGTCTCTAGTATGCCTCACAATCGCGTCACATCACTCTTTTCGGTTCTGAGCGCAGACTGAACACGTAAAGATGTCTAGAACAATAGTGCCTCCCGCCAAGTATGGGTGTCCGCTGAGAGGTTTCACCTGGGTTCATGCAATCCCACCAACGTACCAGTCACGCATCTCCTTCTTGGTGTCAATTCCCGGCCGTACACTTCAGAAGCAATGAGGATGCTCCCGCATTGCCTTCGATGGGAAGTGTTTGGTTAGCCACCATACAACCCGGACTTGGCTCCCTCTGATTGTCGTCTTTGCTTACATGAACTGCCGGTTATGAAGATATAACATTTTGGTACAGAAAACGAACTGCACACCGGCGTAGAGAAATAACAGAATGCACAGGCTGCTGCCTCCTATGACGAGAGAACTGCAAAGCTGGTATAACGCTACAACGAATTTCTAAGTCTGAGAGGCGACAATGTAGAGAAGTAGCTGAGAAGTGCACTAATCTGTTGCGAATAGAAAATCTTCGATTTTCGCTGTGGTTTCCACTTCGCAACCTTACTTTTCGAATATCCCGCATGCTCTACATTTCATAGCTGAGCCAACGTCGGAAACGCTTTTACCGTAATGCCTATAATTTCAGTTTCAGTGTGAATTCCGTTTAAGGTACCTAACAAAAAAAACTATTAACCATTTTCGTACAATCTGTTCAAACCCAAATTCCAATTGTGTCACTTCACGCATTTTTTAATCAAAGCCACAGTACTCTGTCGAGACTGTGTTCTCAGTCAAGCGGATAGGTTGCCACTAACTAATGAAGATTCAGCCGTTCTCAGATATTACCGACAGTGTAGCTTGTCTAATCACTTAACTACGAGTTTGTATAGAATTTTCTGTTCAACAGCAATAAAGTCCCATAGTTTATAAGAATCTGCACCTCTGTAGTGTTTTCTGTTTCAAAAATTTGACAGTTCATCTACCAAAATGCAAAGCCAAACATAATTACTTGTAATACAGCAAATTTTATCTGGTGTTATGTTATATAAAGGCTTCTCTTTGAACTCCTTGTAATGCTAAATATTTCCTGATTTATTTTAACATTGTACGATCGATAGTTTACTATACGATAAGGATTTTTATTATTTATATGGTCTTTATTGTCCACTAGACTTAGAACTACCTAACCCTAACTAACCTAAGGGCATCACACACATTCATGCCCGAGGCAGGATTCGAACCTGCGATCGTAGCAGCAGCGCTGTTCCGGACGGAAGCGACTAGAACAACATTTGGTTGTGGGGATTAATTTTCTGGATTAATAATTTCATTTTGTTACCGTTTACTAGTCTTTTTATTCCAGAGCTTGTAGTCGACGTGAATCCAGTTACCTTCTGTTACTTTCGCAGTTTTCGAGTTTACAACTATTCCTTACTACGTACGCATATAAAGCCGCGGTGGAAGCCTACTGACTACAGACTTACCGAATTTAGTGTACGTTTCCCGTCCATTTCGAGTACTTCTTTTAAGACATATCCGTTAAGATGTTACCTTGAGAAAGTACGGCTTTCGTAATAAGTTATACACTTGAAACTCGGTAACTGAAAGACTGCTAACAAACCACGACAGATTTTGGAAGCACTTCTCAAGCAACTATCTTTTTTCTTTTGTTTTTGTTGTGTCATAGTCATACACGCTACCGTTGGTTTGAAAGAGTCCTGTTGCTCGCCAATCATTCTCCTCATTTCCGAATAACAACTGCGTTTTGTGTCACCAACAATTTGTCTTATATCATCTTCTTTGTAGAAAGCCCTTATTCTTTGTGCAGTTGTTGTGCCTTCATCATTTATCCATTATACTTCGGAAATAGGAAAATTCGTTCACCTCTTCAATAGTCTCTTGACCAAGTTTATCATTAAGTCATCCATTATGCCCATCAGCGCAGAAAATTACTTATTTTTGTTTTAAGTACGTACTGTAACCGCACCATTTCACTAAGGAGCCCGGTCAATTCCTCTTCAGTTTTGGGACACACTGCTACGTTATCAGCGAACCGTAACTTTTTTGTCCGTGGAAAACGGTTCCGTAGGCTTTTAGTTTAGTCATTTAAACTTCGGTACGCAATTTGGCAGAAATCATCTTCGCCTGAAGATGAGGAGCAGGAAGCTCTTTGAAAATTTAATCATGCGCTTTACACATTCTCTACCAATACCTGTACGTTATCGATCATCCATGACCGCTTCTCAGACTTGTTCAATGCAAGTGCCTCTGCTGCTGCATACACAGTACTTCGTATTCAAGGTCTTTCACGTAAGTAACTGTTTGAAGTATCTTTATTCCTTTTGCCACATGTTCTTCCGCGGTAATCTGTATTTTCATTCCTTTTAAGTGTATAGGTTCCAACATTTTGGAGCATTTTTTATTTCCGTTGTTTATGAAACATGAAATGGTCTGGGTTGTAAGACTGGTGTTAACTCCAAGACTTGCCAAGTTTTTGTTACGAAAATTTGAACATATGAGCTACTGACCTTTTACCTCGTAAAATCCGTTGAAATAGCAAACATTCACCTACTGGGTAACTACTACTAATTATGCTGTGGATTTCAGGGAAGTGGTGTCTATGGGAAGTTAGTGCGAAGTCATGAGAATTTTAGAACCTAGTATATCAACAACATAATATGATGTCTAATGAAAATATGTGGTTCCAGAGACCTTTTCAAGTCTCAAACATCGATGATATATGTAGGAGGGAGGCCGTACTAGGGTAGACCGTGCAGTCGTGAAGATCCACCGAGCCACGCTGACGTAGTGTTTAGCACATCTATCTAACGAGTAGGAAACCTGCGTTCCAATCCTGACCTTGGTACAAATTTTCATTCGTATGGCTGGCTCTGAGAACTATGGGACTTAACTTCTGAGGTCATCAGTCCCATAGAACTTAGAACTACTTAAACCTAACTAACCTAACGACATCACACACCTCAGTGCCCCAGGCAGGATTCGAACCTGCGACCGTAGCGGTCGCGCGGTTCCAGACTGTAGCGCCTAGATCCGCTCGGCCACTCCGGCTGGCTTTCATTCGTAGCTTCAGTCTTCATACATATTGTGTATGATATGTCATCAGGGTATTTTCACCACCTAAGACACCTAATTATGAAGACTGAACTGTAATCGAGAAATGGTGTCGAAGGTAATTCAGAAATTGGTTTTTCTGGTATTAATACGGTCGGAAACATGGAATCATGCAAAGTAGGAGTTTTACTGAGCATTATGAAACTTTTTTTCAAAAGAAGACGAATCATTAACGAGTTGCAACGTCGATAATTGTCTTCGATGATGATGTAACCATTATAGAAGCAATGTACCAGTCAAACGTCTCGTGGAAGTATTATAGTGATGACAAATACCAATCTTGAACTGTTTCACGAGCTCTGCAGAGATGTAACTTACCTGCGGAGAGACCGGTCCTAAAAATATCTCATTGTATCAACTCTTTAATATTTGGCTTTTGCGTGGAATAATGGCAGTTTGTAGAGGATTTACATAAATTGCCATTATATCGTTCAGTCAATACAATAGCATCCCTGACATGTTTATTCAACGCGTAATGCCTCATGCATGAAGAAGTAACCGTCAGGGCGCGTCGAACAACACTTATCACATCCAGTTCAAGCGAAATTAAAGAAATTATCGGAAATATAAAAGTATGGCTTACAGAAGAGACAAATGCGTACTCCTTGTTTCGCAACCGTCTCCTCTGAGTCCGTTTGTGGTTCGTTTAGCATTAGCATTCGTGAATATATTCGACCCCGTGACATTTGCAAGCGTTGGCATTCCACATATTGGCGGTCGACAAAACGCCTGGCAGCTGGCGCCTGTTACGAAAGACAAAGCCAAAGCGGTCACACAGACCTACACACACACACACACACACACACACTCAGAAACAAGGGACGAATACCAAACAAAGGCGTCTGCGGACTACCGAAGCATGCATAGCACGTGATGGTATTCTCTGCGTCATAAAGGTCAGCAGTGTTCTGCAATAAGTATGTCATATTAGATTATAAATTTTGAGCGATAATTTCGCAGCATTTATTGTGAGCACTCAACATATGAGACTAGAAAAAAGAACTGGAGGAAGAAGATGTAACATCTCAGCCCCTACGTGTAACATGAGAGCATTACATTCAATGGAATGGACGTACGTGAGACTAAGAACAGCAGGTAATTTAAGTAAATCAGAGCTGCTGTTACATTCATTTAGCGTGCAACATGCATAGGATACCAAAGTTGACATTAAGCGGCGTGTTTCGAGAGACACGCTCTCATCATAGGACTATCCGTGTTGAAATTAGCAATCAGAATTATTCGAATTTTTCAGAGTTGGTGTTCACTAGCAAAACAATGTACTTGAAATCAGTCGGTATGACAGTAGGTGAACACGGTCGCAGTCAGTTGTGAAGAAAAGGAGGCAAATTAGTGAACGAGCAAAAATGCGACGGGAACACAAATTGGAATCTGGAAATTAAAACAAGAACCTTCAGTCCCAAAAAAGGTTATTTTACGAGTGCTCCTATAAGAAATTCAAGTGTATTTGATTGATGATTTAAGCATGAACATGCAGGCGATGAGATCATGATTTCTGAACGAGCACGTATATGTTAACATTGCTTTAGTATGTCTTTTTAAATTAAATAAACATAACAATTGATTAAACAAGCCTACTTCTTTAAGATTTATAAAATGGTACACACTGGGCACCGATTTGATATTTTCGAAAGAAACTCTGTTTTCAGAAACTATTAATCTCGCAATGCATTCGTATCTGGGGGCCAATTGAAGTACGTAAAAACACACCAATGAAGCATATTTCTGTTGATAGACCCTCTGAGATAACTGCAAGTCTCTTACATTGTAGTGCAAATAACAAAACGTAAATTTCTTCCAAAAACAGAAGAATCTTTCTGTTAAACGAAGTTAGTGAGAGTATAAGTCACGAGGTGCACTAGAATGCTAGAAGGCTACGTTTAGCGTTTGCTTTGCATCGTGATATATATTTTGGTTTTAATTTTCTCAGGTTACCTAATACCACATGAGTTAAACTTTATTATTAACTGAAAGAGTCTCCTCATACACTGATGAGTCATCTGCTTAAGAGCTTGTTTGTCCGTCTTTGGAAAGAAATACCTCTCTGATGCTGTGTATCAGGGTTCCGGCAGTTTGTTGGTAGGTTCTGGAGGTAAATGGCATTACATTTCTAAGTACAGATCACGTAGTTTGCTTAAATAACGGGCCGCTGATTTGCGTACGCATTGTTGGCGCCAGATAGTTATCCAGGTAGGTCCATAGGATTTACATAAGGTGAACTTATTCGCCGAGACATCATCGTGAGTACATTGTAATACTCCTCAAACCACTATAACATGTTTCTGGCACCGAGACACGGACAGTTGTACTGCCGAATGGTGACATCGCCATCGGGGAAGACATCAACTATGAAGGGATACAGTTGGTTCGCACTTGTTTGCGTGTTTTCGATTACTACGAAGGTCCCATGCAAGCGCAGAGAATGTCTCCCTTAGCATAATACCGTTCTCTCCAGTTTGTAATTGACGAAGTCGTCGGGTCAACATGTGAACACGTAGAGGTGGTCTGCTGCGGAGCTCCATGTTCAACAACGTACGATGAACCACGTGCTCCGAAACATTTGCACGTGCACCAGCATTGTGCTCTTTCGGCGGAGATGCCGCAGATCAACGTCTATCCTACTTTACAGAGTAGATAAACCTCCGAACCCCACTTTCTGTGAAAAGACGTGGACTTCCAACCATTTAGCGCGTAGTTTTAGTTTCTCTGTCCTTCTATCTCTTTCCGTAGATGCTCACGACAGTAGCACGTGAACATTGGACCAATTCCACCGTTTACGAGATATTCGTTCACAGGCTTTGCGTAATAATAATTTTTTCTTCGACCAAGTCGCTTATCTCAGTGGATTTCCCCCTATGCAGCCCACATCTTCGCTAGGGTGATCCCCCATCAGTCTCTGCTTCGCGTACATACTTTTCATAGAGTTTCAAGTATCCTCAGGGTCACCAAGTGGCATTCAAATTCGCGGTGAGCAGTGCTCTTATGTTTTAGCTTATCAGTGTAGGTCATGGAAGGGGTAAAATTTAAAAATAAAATAAAAAATAAAGAAACATAAAGCAAAGCCTTATCGATAACACGTAACAATAAAATAACAGTCTTCGGGCGAAGAATAAAAGGATATCCTCCAACTTAAATTTGTTGATCTGCGGTTTACAGATCCTTCAGTTCTGTTGCACTTTGGTCTTCGAGGCGTGTATTACATATGACTTGTGGGCTCCGCTGAATGTCTCACTTAATATGATCAACACGTTTGTTGGAATAGCCCTCAGAATTGTTAAAGCGACTAATCGATTTGTTGACTTGTCATTAACTGGAAAAAATAAAAGGTAACGTCCACAACGTGAAGGACTACACATTGAAATCGTATTCATTGCTACCCATACGAATGATTGTTTGTTACAGCAATTACTGTGTTAATAAACATGATTGAAACACCACTAAAAGATGGGGCGTTGGAAATTCGCACACTTCGCGAGTGTCCATATTACAGCACGCGTTTAGCAACGTCAGGCGCCGGACGAAAAGGCGTAATTCCTTGCGTGTCGTCTAGGTGGTAATCTTCATCGCTTCGAATGGCAGTTAGCCTAATGACTAATGGACGCTTAAGGAAAGATTTAGGGCCTGAAAGCATACATTACTGTCTGGATACTCCTGACGTTATCTACATCTGCGTCATTCCCCGCAAGCCACCTAATGGTGTGTAGCGGAGGGACGTCTGGTGCCACTAACTGATCCCCCCTTTCCTGTTCCAGGCGCGAACTCCGCTTGGGAAGAGTGACTGTCGGCAAGCCTCTGAATTAACTCTAATTTTTCGAAGTTTCTCACTTTGTCATTTCGCGAGATGTGTACGTGGGAGGAAGTAGTACGTTTCCCGACTCTAGCCGGAAAGTGCGATCTCGAAATTTCAATAGTAAACCTCTCCTTGATTCCCAACATCTCTACTGATAACGTCTGCCAATAGAGTTCGTTTAGCATCGCCGTAATGCTCTCACGCCGACTAACCGTTCCGCGAAGAAACGCGCCGCTTTCGTTGGACCTCCTCTCTGTCTTCCATCAGTTCTACCTGGTAACAGTCTTGGAATGATGAAAAATTCTCAAGAGTCGGTCGAACGAGGGCCTCATAAGCCACTTATTCCGTAGATGAGTTACATTTCGTTTAGATTCTTCCTACGACTCTGTCTGGCGTATGCTTTTCCGGCTATTTGTTTTATGTGATCATTTCACTTGCGATCGCTCTGTATAGTTACCCTTACATACTCTACCACACACATTGTTTCCACCAATTTGTCGCCAATACTGTAGTTGTGCAGGAGTGGATTTATTTTTCTATGTGTGAGCAATACGTTACATTTACTTACGGTCGGGGTCAACTGCCAGAAGTGTCCTATTCATCAATCCTCTGCTAGCCATTCCGCAAATCGATACCGTTTTCTGGCGAGGCTGATGTCTTGTAGACAATCATCTGCGGACAGTCTCAAATAGCTTCCAACGCTTGCTGCGGTATCATTTATATACATTGTAAACCGTAACGATCCTTTCCCACTTCCTTGGGATGATTTCGACATCAGCTTCAACCTGTCCAGTTTGTTCCGTTAAGTGCTGTGCACTGAGTTCTAGCTACAAGGAAGTCTTGAATCCAGTCGCAAATCTAGTCCGATACTCGATAAGCTCTTATTTCTTTCACGAAACGCCAGTGCGGGACTGTGTCAAATGCCCTCCTGAAGTGAAGAAACACGTTATAAACCCGAGCGCCGGCGCCTGCAGCGTTATAGATGTCGTGGAGGAACAGAGAGAGCTGAGTTTCGCAAGATCCCGGTTTGCGGAATCCATGTCGATTTTGATTGATCTTAACTCTGTGCATCTGTCCCAAGGCCTCTCTTGAAAAAGGGAATAATTTGCGCTTTTTCCAGTCGCTACGTATTCTTCGTTGCTCCAGCGATCTACGATAAACTGCTACTAGAAGGGAAGATGTTCTTTCGCATAATCTTGTAGGATCTTACAGGCGTCTCATATGGTACTGTAGACTTTCCACTACCTAAGCGACTGTAGCTACTCTTCTATTCCACAATCGATTATCTCAATATCTGCCATTTCGACGGTCGTACTGTATGGTGATTGAAAGGATGGACTGTGTTACGATCCTCCTCGGTGAAATAATTTCGGGAAACAGAATTCAGTATTTCTGCCTTCTCTCTGTTATTTTCTGTTTCGATGCCAGTATCGTCATTGAGTGACTGAATAGAGGATTTCGAACCGCTTACTGATTTTACGTAAGTCCAAAACCTCTTAAGGCTTTTAGTCAGAGCGGTTGACAAAATTTTAATTTCGAACTCATTGAACGCTTTTTTCATTGCTCTCCTTATGCTTATTTTTGCTTCGTTGAGCTTTTGTTTGTCAACTACGTTTTGATTTCTCTTGAATCTGTATGAAGCTGTGTTTACGTAGCAGTTTTCTGGCACGTCTATTAAACCCCGGTGGGTCTTTCCCACCCATTAAGATCTTGCTTTGAGCATACTTGTCTAAGGCATATGCAATGATGGCAATAATTTCTTCTTCCATTTGTGTTCTATATCTTCGTCCTCATCACTGAATAATTGATGCTGATTATTCAGATACTCTGCAATTCGCATCCTGTCACTTTTGCTAAGCAAAAATATTTTCCTATCTTTCTTAACATTTCGTGTTATAACGATAGACATAGCTGCTATCACAAATTTATGATCACTGATACCTTCCTCTACGTTAACTGATTCTATAATTTCAGGTCTGCTTCTTGCTAGGAGGTCCGAGACGCTACTTTCACGAGATGATACTCTAATTATGTTCTCGAAATAATTATCCGACTAGACATTCAAAGTCACACGAATCCGCGTCTCTGACACCAATTTTGACAGCACAACTCTCCCAACCTATACCTGACAAATTGAATCCCCCCATTATTACAACGCCATAATAGGGAAGTTATTAACGACTCTCTGAAAGTTCTCTCTGAAGCACTCTACCACTACAGCCAGACTAGGCTGTCTCTAAAAGAATGTGATTGCCATTTTTGACCGACCTTTGGTACTTAAGTTCGCCCAGACAATTTCACATTCGGAATCCGTGATAACCTCACTAGATATTATCGAATTCTTTACTGCAATAAATACGCCTCCAACAATAGCTACTAACCTGTCCTGACCATAAGTATTCCAGTATTAACTTACGATTTCGTTGCTACTTACAACCAGTTTCAACCAACTTTTGTTCCTAAATACTACCTGGGTATTCTAACTTTCAATAAACGGTAGTGAATCTGGGACCTTTTCCTGGATGCTTGTGAAGTTTACTGATATTATATTAAACTTTTCTATATCCGATCTGCAAGGACGAGTATTCTTTGACAACGTTGGGACCGACGTATCTTCCAACAAACAAGTGATTTACAAATTCCCTTAATAACCCCCTTGCCACATATATAGTTGTTCAGACGTTGATTGTGTATAATCACTCGATAGATGATCCTTCTATGTACTCCAGTGACCACTACAAATAAGTTGTAGACTTGAACTGATAAGCCTTAACAAAGTACTAAATCACCATTTGGGATGACGTTAGAGCGTGCAGGAGTTGTTCCAGAACTTATTTTTATGTTAGACCAATCTCATAACATGACAACAATCACAGTTTGATTCAGCCATATCGTGGCCATCTACAGATACTGTCATAGGCATTTGGTGAATTAAGCGTTGTTTATTTCGTAATACTAATGTAGTTACACTAATCCGCAAATTAATTTCTTTATTTGAATCACCATTTCTTGCTCTCAGCCTCACCTACTCATTCTACGCCGCTGTAGAGATTTGAGAAGCGCGAGTGCATGTTAAAAGAACTTCTTGACTAAAGTAATGTATTATGCGAGGGCGAACAGACTGTTCTGTGCATTATGGGCCCATAAAATGTGAACTCCCTTATTTACAAAACGTGTAGTTGCTCATTTGTGGTTCGATGCTTAAGTAGATGTCAGAATACATCTCTACACGTACGGGCTTCACTCCCCAGTCGGTGTTGGCATTTTTTCTGTTACCTTGTTTCATATTTGTCAATGGGGTGCCAATGTGCGTAGTGTCACGGTGGAGACTGGTGCTAAATCTATGTTAAACAATAGGTTTCCCTATGGTTCAAATGGCTCTGAGCACTATGGGACTTAACATCTGTGGTCATCAGTCCCCTAGAACTTAGAACTACTTAAACCTAACTAACCTAAGGACATCACACACATCCATGCCCGAGGAAGGATTCGAACCTGCGACCGTAGCGGTCACGCGGTTCCAGAGTGAAGCGCCTAGAACCGCACGGCTACAACTGCCGGCGGTTTCCCTATAACTGGCTGTGTGAGCCAGGTCAAAGATCGATGAAAAGCAAGTGCGTTGCATGATACTTGCTTTCCGCACCCTCGGCAGGCCTCCTCAATTTTATAAATGGCACCTGGACTATAGAAAACGTCGGCGGCCATTTGCAGCAACAAGCATCAATACTCAAATTAAAGTTTTATTCGGTGGTTTTGATCAAGTTAGAATTAGAATGTTATTATAATGAAGTTTTAATACCACCTTACAGAGTTTATTAAATGAAATATGCCCATGAGTGGGACATAGACAGGTGATTAACTGAAATACGCATACCAAATATTCTGTGAAATGATAAGGGAATATGGTGTGGCTGGGAGAAGTCACTGTATCATATTTATATAATAACACAATCACATTTATTCAATAAACATTACCATCTCAAATATTCCCTCTCACTTATCACGGAATGCTGGCGTGATACAAATAGTATCATATCTAAGTAAACTTAGTTAAACATCCGGCTAACATGTGCGGTGAATCGACAATGACTACCGCCTGCACATTTCTATCATCATTTAGCCACACACACACACACACACACACACACACACACACACACACACACACACTAACATTCACTCTATTCATTTTATCTAACAGATGAAAATGGAAGGCTCCCATACACCAAGTGGGACAACATTGGGAGAGAGCACATGGTTCCAACTGTAACTTTAATTCGGGCAAGTCCCGTCTTCACGTTTAACTAACTCCGCGAGTTTTACTGGATATTATGAAAGAACAATTAAATCACACGCCTGAACTTACGTAGAAGATCCAGCTCGATCACGAAATGTGATTACGTCGAGCTGAAGCTTCTCACCAAGAAATGCACGGGGTCTGCGGACCACGTGTTACCAATCTCTCCACAATCAGGAGTCAATAAACACATTTAAATAAAAGACACTTTGCATATTTACTTCACACTCCCACTGAAATGCAAATTGAGCAATTCTGAGTATTACTCGGCAATGAGCGCCTGTTCACTCCCAAGTACAGTGAACACAATTCCCATGAAATTACTTGGGAAAAGAAATCATCTCCCTATCTCTCCTAACCGAGATGATTCTAGGAAATACCATAGTGGCTTTCCTCAGCAGGGAAGCTGCTTGCAAGTTCAAAGTGAACATGGAATTCTAAATCTTCGCTAACTATCGGAGCGATAGAGCAGAGCGTGCTCACTCACCCAGGTCTTCCCAGCAACAACCCCGATACGGTCTCCCTCGTCCGGGTCCACACATCGTGGCCGCAGGGACTCAGAGATACCGCACACGATTATTTGCCAACCTAACGAGCGCTAATGACGCGCGTGGAGCTTTTGCCTCTCTGGTCCAGTGCAGTCGCGCTCTACTAGATTCGAGGTTGGCTACACTTCCACTATGCCTATAGCAAGCGCACCCACAGCCGACATCTCACGCCTACCTCATCATACGTTCGCATTCACACCTTGCAGACAATTACCATATCTAATATTAAAATGATTGTCTATATTTAAATAACCCTATCTTACTAATTATCATCAGACTCTCCCCTGAGTGTCGGAAGGGCACTCAGGTGTCTTTAGTTGTGGGGTCGAGCCATGTAGCGGCTTACATGGAGCCGTTACAGCATATCAACTTTAGTGGGAGCTTGCCTTGTATGGTATACTGCTGCCGTGTTCAAACCGAGCTTAGGGCTGTTGGTGTGGTGAATTCAGAACAGGCGCATCGAAAAGCACACACAACCGAAGACAGAACTTTAATGGCAGTTAATGTTTTAAATTTAATGTGTGTGAAATCTTATGGGACTTAACTGCTAAGGTCATCAGTCCCTAAGCTTGCACATTACTTAACCTAAATTATCCTAAGGACGAACACACACACCCATGCCTGAAGGAGGACTCGAACCTCCGCCGGGACCAGCAGCACTGGCAGTTCATCGCTACATTCGTGTATAGTACGTATTCACTTCTGAAACAAGTTGTGGCCCTTCCAACACTTCCTAAGGAAAGTCGATGTCCTACGACATTATCTCTTTGCAGGTGGCAGCCGTGGTTTTCGCATTCCGACGCCGCCTCAAACTCACAAATTATCTTACGTCGCAATTATACTGTGGCATCACACACTGAGAAGATATTTTTTTTAAGCGAGCAAGTTATCTAATTTACATCCCGAAGGAATGTTAAGAAAAAGAACAAAAACAGGAAGCACTCATACAGTCAATGACCTTCATTAATATACAGGGTGATTGTAATTAAAGTTAAACTTTCAAACCGATGTAGAAATAACACCACTGGTCAGAATGACGTCAAACTGCAACGGAATATTATCGGAGAAGGGGGAAAACGTATGGCAGAAGAAAAGTAAATAGTTACAAAATGTAGCAACAGATACCGCTGTAAGTATCACAGTTTAACAGTGGTCGACTACAAATGACAAATGAATCGTACAACAATGCCTGAGGTGTACGTTTGACGTTAAACAAACTGTACTAGTCAGTGTGCTTGGGTGTAGGGGTGTGATGCTGTTAGTTACGTAAGCCCACTCACCACGGCAGGGTCATATCACATCAGATGGAAAAAATCGATTTTTAATTGTCCTGGGGTCAAAACCCACATAAAATGTATCAATCCAAATCAAATAAGATTGTTAATTTCCGTGTGACCGGCGCAAAACATGTTCAACACGCTGGCCACCGTTTTCTGCAACAAGTTGAATTCGAGAAACAGCATGTTCTACAACTGAACGTGATGCGCAATGCGTGCCTTCAATGCAGCTGAGTTTGCAATCGGAACACAACATATATCAGATAGCCCCACAGCCAGAAGTTACACAGATTATGATTAGATGATCGGGGCGACCAGGCTTTAGGGAAATGGCGGCTGATAATTCTAGCATTTCCGAAATGGCGCTTCAGCAGCTGCTTAACTGGATTTCCAATGTGCGGATGTGCGCCATTCTGCATAAAAATGATCCCATCCACACATCCACGCTGTTGGAGAGCTGGAATGGCGTGTTTGCGCAAAAGACACTCATTGCGCTTAGCAATGACGGTACTGGTAAAAGGACCAGAAGCACCTGTCTCTTCGAAAAAATATGGCCCTATGATAAATGATGCTGTAAACCCGCACCACACAGTGACCTTTTCAGAATGAAATGGTACTGGTTGATTTGCGTGTGGACTCTCCCTTGTCCATATTCGACAATTCTGTGTATTGACATAGCCTGTCAAATCGAAGTGGGCTTCGTCTGTCCACAAAATCTTCCACGGCCAATCATTGTTCACTTCCATGCGAGCAGGAAATTCTAAAGCAAAAGTGTCTCTTTCTGTCAGGTCAACAGGAAGCAACTCGCGCACGTGGGACATTTTGAATGGATAGCAAAGAAGGACGTTTCGTAGGATTTCACGCTCCGTGCTCACGAGTATGTCCAATGTTCGGGCAGTTCTCCGCGCACTACACGTTTGCACCCCATCACTCGTCTCCTCTTGCGTTGCTGTGCCCACTGCTTCCACTGACGTCGAATTAATTCGTTTCGTCCCTCTACCAGGTTGCACACCAAAAGAACTCGTATTTTCGAATTTCAGAGTCATTTTCTCCAGACACACAGCAGTCATCGGATCAACTCCTTTTTTCAAATCCTTCAGTGTCCGGAACTTCTGCAGAGCGACGTGTGCGCAGTCATCATTCTTGTAATGCAGCTTTACAAGCAGAGCGCGAGACTGCATCGACGTGTGCGCAGTCATCATTCTTGTAATGCAGCTTTACAAGCAGAGCGCGAGACTGCATTGATACAGTCATGGCGAACGTCACAGACGCAAAAGGAGGGAAAGCCGTGTACCCGGCGTGTTTATACCAACTTCAATGGGTCGTGCGCGTGACAGGTGTTTTCATTTACGTATTCTGACACATACAGCACCATCTATTGATCAATTTTCACACTATTTTTTTTCTTCTCCCATACGTTTCTCCCCTGTCCTATAATATTCCGTTGTAATATGACGTCATGATGACCAGTGGTGTTATTTCTACACCGTTTTGAAAGTTTAATTATAATCACCCTGTATATATGAAGTAACTGCAGATAGTATGGAATGGAAGTGCCACTGACAGTAGTGACAAATTGTGATTGGAATGTGTGGCCACTGCCCATATTCGTTTATACGTCTTTCTCCGGAGATTCACGATCCACTATTCATCCTCGAATGACTCAAAGGGCACCAACATATCACGATAGCGCTGTAGTTCAGTGATTCCCAAAGTGGTCTATATCTAATCCCAAAACATGGAAAAAATTGAGGGTGCATTAGATGTAGGGGAGATGGGCCGAAGTCCACGAGACTGGATCTCATTTAGAGAGATGGCAACAAAAATTCTGAATTCTGCTCAGAGCTGGAGCTTGCTCCTGTGACCACTACGGTTTGTCTCATCGGCTAAGGAAGAGAGTGGAGCAACTCAATTTTCGCTCTTCTACTCGCAACATTCAGCCTCATTATCAATCATTTTTCTACCCCTTGCCACTCTCCGACAAGTGAGAAGACTAATTGGCGTCTTACATGATTGGCCAGGAACCTCTTCTGCATTCATCAAGAGATGTATTAATCTGCGACACAGCACCACACGCCAGTCACTTCGCAGTGGCTACGTAGATAAGGGTCTATGTCACACAGCTGAGATTGGCAGCGACCGGACACAAAACAAGAGCAGACCATATTCGATCGACTTCCCCCGTCTTCTGCTGAGCCAGATATAGGAAGCCCAGATTCATCTCTTTGTGAACAGACTGTAGTAATGTACCATGCAAGTTAAAGTGAATCAATGTCATGTAGTTTTGGAGTGCCGAAAAAAAGTAAGTTATTTTTTTATCAAATTTTCTTTTCATAGTTGCTTCGATTGCGTAGAGACGCACCGATCATGACTTGACGTAGAGAAGACTGATTTTGACAGCTATCCTTTATCATCTACAAGGTGTTTCACAATACTTGTTACAGGCTTCTAGGGGTCGTAGAGAAGACTTAATAGATAAAGTTCTGATAAGTGAACCATGTTGAGATATGTACCATTTTCTTGAAAACTAAACTTGAAAATCGAATATCAAATCTGTCGTTTCACGGCACACACCCAGCGGAAACAATAAGCTCTGACCTGTGCGCCCTACAGGAGCCCATGGCCTGGGCAGTGTTTCGAATACTCGTCGACGGTTTCTCTTCTGCGTGACGAAGGACGTCATCTCTCAAAGACGAAAGTGCACCGTGTCCCTGGAGCACCAGCCAACTCTCCTAGTTGCGAAGAACCAGTTTCTCGCAACTATTTTTGTACTTGGCGAAAATGGTATATGATATCATAATTACAACAAGGACAGGTGACCGCGCCTTCCCCTCAGTTTGTGTGCATACTGTGAAGAGGGAGGTCTAAAAGTGATTTGGCCTTTAAACTTATTTTATATCCAAAAGTAGATTTTCGTACATGGGTTCCTTACCTAAACTTTATCTATTATTTGTCCTCTACAACTCCCAGAAGCCTATAAACGGAATTGTGAAACATCCTGTAAATTACTTACCGAATAACTTGGTTTTTGGTTCATGGTTTATTGTTCATGGACAGAGTCTCAGCTGCATGTTGACTATCTAACGGTTTCAAAGGACAATAAAAATTTTATTTTAAATATTTCATATAATTATTCACTGAATTTAAAAATTTAAAATGCGGTCTTAACCTACTCATTAATATGTATGATCTAATACTAAAGATTTAACACAGTAAGACAATTATCATAGGTAGAGACCGTGTATACGCTTTCAGGTAGTGTAGCTGGCTAGGAGCACATTACCTTGACTTGATTCATCCGGACTTTATTCGTCCAGTATTTGAGAAAGAGAGCAGCTACCAACCTCCAAGAAACTTTAAACATAGTTCTTCTCGCTGGATTCGTTACAAAATAACGGAAAGAAAAACGTTTACCGCTTACATTCTAGCTGTTTTTGCAATAAAACGTCAGCATGAGGCAAGACGCTTTAAGTTAGTAATCTTTACTTCTAACTCTATTGGCAACACACTTTGAATACAGTATCTTCACACATACGGTACCACTGAAATTACCTGCGAAACTATATCACTGTATGACGCACAGATTACCCAGACTATAATCATCCATTCAAATAACTTCCGGGAATTCAGCCAGGCCGGCCGAAGTGGCCGTGCGGTTAAAGGCGCTGCAGTCTGGAACCGCAAGGCCGCTACGGTCGCAGGTTCGAATCCTGCCTCGGGCATGGATGTTTGTGATGTCCATAGGTTAGTTAGGTTTAACTAGTTCTAAGTTCTAGGGGACTAATGACCTCAGCAGTTGAGTCCCATAGTGCTCAGAGCCATTTGAACCATTTTTGAATTCAGCCAGGTAACACTTTCAGCGACCGCCGATATATCGGCAGGAGAACACCCCGCCATTTTCAAGGCAAACTGCAACGGACAGGCGGCGTACATGCAAATTTAATACCTCGGTTCACCGACAGAAGCAGGAAAGATAACACACACACACACACTGAACACTAGTGCCACCAAAGATGACCAAAGCCAGAGCTATCGATAGTGAGACTATGAATTCGCAGGTGAGGCAGCATTGACTCTGTTCCTCTGTTTTTTGACAAGGGAGAGAGCCGGATTCCGAACAGAGTTTAAACAGAAACCTCCATCCCTGTTAACGAGGTTGCTCGCTAATTTAATCTCAACTGCCTCCCTAATGACACTGTCCCAATAGCTGGACGTGCATGCCAATATCTCGGTGTTATTATAAAACATGGGGTGACCAGTATGGTTCAAATGGTTCTGAGCACTATGGGACTTAACTGCTGTGGTCGTCAGTCCCCTAGAACTTAGAACTACTTAAACCTAACTAACCTAAGGACATCACACACATCCATGCCCGAGGCAGGATTCGAACCTGCGACCGTAGCGGTCACGCGGTTCCAGACTGTAGCGCCTAGAACCGCACGGCCACTCCGGCCGGCTGACCAGTATCCAAGCAATGTTCGGCAATAGCAGATCTATTTGGCTGCTGTAATCGTGTGTGCCGTTTATGCTCAGTACATCTGTCCTCCACGGTCCTGATAGTTTGACCAATATATGCCATGCCACAGCTACAAGGAATACGATATACACCCGCCTTACGCAGTCCAAGATCATCCTTAACGGAACTCAAAAGTGCTCTAATTTTAGATGGAGGTCGGAAAACACATTTCACATCGTATTTCCGTAAAATACGACCGATCGTATTGGACGTGTTTCCTACGTAAGGCAAAAAGCCACCGTTGTTTTAAATAAACATGATTGTGTACAAAAGATGCAACGTTTACTGTCTGATTCAGCGTATCGAAGAATCGATGCTGACCCCACGAAAAGTGTTGAGAGAAAGACCAACAGCCTCCTGAAGAAAAGTGGTTTGTCGCAGGACACAATCAAGAGGCTTAACACCTATAGTGCCGTTTCCCCTAGGTTATATGGCCTTCCAAAGGTTCATAAGGAAGGGGTTCCTTTCTGTCCTATAGTGAGTAACATCGGCGCTCCGACATATCGTGTATCCAAGCATCTTGCTTCTCTGTTGAGTCCACAAGTAGGACGGTGTGAACATCATATCAGGAACTCAGCTGATTTTTTACGTCGTTTGGAGGGACTGAGGCTGAATGACTCTGATATTTTAGTGAGTTTCGATGTGGTGTCTCTCTTCACTCGTGTTCCTCTGTCTGATTCGTTGCGGTTAATTGAAGCCAGGTTTGGTGCTGATTTAACTAATCTCTTTAGGCATGTGTTGACATCCACTTACTTTTTATTTAATGACCAGTATTACGAGCAGACAGATGGAGTTGCGATGGGTAGTCCGTTGTCTCCTGTGATCGCAAATTTATTTATGGAAGACTTCGAGGAACGTGCATTGGAGTCGGCGCCTTTAAAACCCGCCTGTTTCTTTAGATACGTTGACGATACCTTCCTTGTTTGGCCTCACGGTAGGGAGAATTTGAATGTGTTTCTAGAACATCTGAACTCGATCCACCCGAACATTCGTTTTACGATGGAGGTGGAAGAGGATCGTTGCCTTCCCTTTCTCGACGTGTTGGTTAGGAGGAAGGATGATAGATCATTGGGACATGCAGTCTACAGGAAACGTACTCACACCGACTTGTACTTACAAGCTAATAGTTGTCACCATTCGGCTCAGCGTGAAGGGGTACTTCGTACCTTGGTACACAGGGCAAATGTCGTTTCTGACGCTGAGACGTTGCCAGCTGAGCTGTCCCATCTTGAAGTTACATTTCGTCAAAATGGTTATAGTGATAGACAGATTGAACGTGCGTTGCGCTATCGACCAACTGTACATCGGGTGATTGATGATAATTCTGAGTCAACACCTAAGTCTACTGCCTTTTTGCCTTACGTAGGAAACACGTCCAATAAGATCGGTCGTATTTTACGGAAATACGATGTGAAATGTGTTTTCCGACCTCCATCTAAAATTAGAGCACTTTTGAGTTCCGTTAAGGATGATCTTGGACTGCGTAAGGCGGGTGTATATCGTATTCCTTGTAGCTGCGGCATGGCATATATTGGTCAAACTATCAGGACCGTGGAGGACAGATGTACTGAGCGTAAACGGCACACGCGATTACAGCAGCCAAATGGATCTGCTATTGCCGAACATTGCTTGGATACTGGTCACCCCATGTTATATAATAACACCGAGATATTGGCATGCATGTCCAGCTATTGGGACAGTGTCATTAGGGAGGCAGTTGAGATTAAATTAGCGAGCAACCTCGTTAACAGGGATGGAGGTTTCTGTTTAAACTCTGTTTGGAATCCGGCTCTCTCCCTTGTCAAAAAACAGAGGAACAGAGTCAATGCTGCCTCACCTGCGAATTCATAGTCTCACTATCGATAGCTCTGGCTTTGGTCATCTTTGGTGGCACTAGTGTTCAGTGTGTGTGTGTGTGTGTGTTATCTTTCCTGCTTCTGTCGGAGAACCGAGGTATTAAATTTGCATGTACGCCGCCTGTCCGTTGCAGTTTGCCTTGAAAATGGCGGGGTGTTCTCCCGCCGAAATATCGGCGGTCGCTGAAAGTGTTACCTGGCTGAATTCCCGGAAGTTATTTGAAAGTTGTATACGCCAGGAGAAACTCAGGGCTATAATCATCCAGTGTTTCATAATGAGAATAAGTAAACATAATTTCAAAACTTTTCTAACTTTTTTTTTCCTTTTTATGTATTTAACGTCAAATATTTAGCGCAAAACTCATTTGTAAAATAATCAGACTTTTGAAGCTGTTTTATATTGGAAGTTCGATTCTTTAGAGAATCCAAGATTTACTGTTATCGTAACGTTAATACTCGAACACCAAAATTGAAGTACCGATCTTTAATTTTAATTATACAAGGAAGCTATAGAAACTTATGCAATGCGAAGGGTGCTTTGCCATAGATGTGCACAAACAAAAATCGTGCTTGCACGTAGCCGTTAAGAGTGGTAAATGGTAGTAGATGTTTCTGTATTCATAACAATGATCATACCTTCTCTATCACGCATAAAAATCTAAAACACGTTAACATAAACAATTTAAGTGCTGCCAATTTCTGCCCTGCGTACTGGTCAGGTGCTATTGTTGAAATGACACACGGATGCAGTCCCATTCTAGGGACGTTCATGTTTGCAAGATTCATTTGCAGTAACATAAAGGGCAGCTACAACGCGAGGACTTCTAGGTCGATGAAGTCAGCAGAGGAAATCAGAATATCGTAGTAACGAAGTCTGTAAATAACTTTGTGTATTGAGTTCGTTATTTCGCTTACTTTTCTGTAAGAGTAATTTTTTGGTCATACGATAAATTTGATGTACGTTCCTCTTTTTTAATTCATTCATTTTGAATAACTATAAAATCCGACTTCCTTTATTACGCGGAAACAATGTTTGCTTTAGGCTGTGACTAGCAGAAGAACGCTAGCCCTTCGCAGTGAAAGACGCAGAGCTAGACAGACGCAACTATTCCGTAGGAATGTTGACGCTCATGATTAAAATGCATTTGTTTCCTTGAATATTCATAATATTAATACTTCAACATGGAAAACTGAAAAACTGAGTTTTAAAAATAATTAACAAGGAGGCCAACGAAGTTTATATAATCCGAAAAGTACTTTGTCATAGCTGTGTACAGAAAAAATTGTGTGTGCACATGACCGTCTAGAGAGGTGAAAGGAAGCAGACATACTTACAAGATAAAAGTTTTCCTATGTTCTCACATTGCTGCCAATTTCTACCTTGCCTACCGATCAGGTGCTATATTAGAAATAACACACGAAAGTAACAACGTTTCCTGAAATCGCATCCTAGGGACTTTCATGTTTAAATGTTGCAGATGGTTTATTTGTAGTGACACACGCATAACCGGCATCTACATCGCTACAACCGCCACGTCATTCATATCGTCAGTAGTGGAAAACAAAATTTGATAACGAAGTCGTCGGGGGCAACAAACGTTGTTTGTTAAGGTCCTCTTTTTCCCTTACTTTCGTCTAATTGTAAGCAGAACATACTTCGTGTTCGTTTTCCGCCGTCACTACAAAATCCGAAATGTTCCTAATTTCCAGTTTCTTCATTTTCTCTTATTATATGGAAACTATATTTGTTTTAGACAATGTAACCCAATAGGAACACTATCGGTTCGTACTGAAAGACGAAGAGCTAGCGAGACATAATTTTTCCGTAGACAAAGTAACAGAAATAATGTGGACGTTGCTAATGATAATCCTATTGTTGTTCTGAAAGATACATTTAAATGTGTACTGATGGTAACTCCAAATGATTTTGAGAGTTATAACTGCGGTTTGATGAATTTACAGTCCAGATTTTGTAATGCAACTCATTTTGTATCTAGGGTTCTTTTACACGATACTTCATTCACATTGTTTTGTCATAAGCTAATCTGCCGCCGTTAAACAAAATTTATTTTTCAACGCAGTGTACCAAGGACGCACTTCCAATTATAGAACAGTTAAAGGGAAATCCAAGAGCTATTTCAAAAATACTCGTAACTCAAATGCAGCATTTTCTGTGGGTCAGTTCTGAAGGTAAAATATCAGTTGTACATGGAGTGTACCACTTGAAGATAGATGACATTTCTCTGTATCACAGATTAGGTCCACTGACTGAACTTGTCGAATTTCGACCACGGGCGATACTGCTTTACGTAAACAGTTTAACTTCTGCACACATGGTGAAATCTAAAAAGAAATGTAAGGTTCACAATGTTGATTTTTGAAGTTTGGATTCATTCCGTCATTGTGGGTCAAACGACTGCCTATATCCCTTTTATGCAACCAAGTGTTAAGCAGTGACGCTATGGAACCATTCAAGTTGAAAGATCATCTGAGGAGATGTCACCCTGATAAAACAGATAAAGATTTGAAATACTCTCAAATGCTTAAACTACTTGAACTCAAAAGAACTCCGGTGGACAGTATGTTCGCTTCCACATTATAAAGAGATCTCGCTATTTACAGAAAAATCTGGAAAACCGCATGCTATCGGTGTACAGTTAATTATGATAGCCATTGAAGATGTTTTTAAATATTCTGTGTACAAACCTGCTTATGATATTTTAAAAACATTCCTCTGAGCAACAACACAATTCAAAAAAATTGATGAAATGAGTTACGATGCTGAAAGCACCTTGTACAATTATCTGCAGGCGAACCATTTCTGCATACAGTTGAACAAGTCAACTTTACCTGTGAATAAAGAATTATCGTTAACGTTTGTTCGTTTTGTTATGGACCAAGAAATCCGTAAGTAACTGATCTTCGGTACAATTGTGGCAACACACACTAAATATGAATCAATATTTAATGTTTTGAAAGTTTATTTCATGGGAAAAGAGATACATTTATCAACTATAATATTACCAGCAGTAATTTTTGGATGCTCTCCTGGGTTTACAAGTCACATAAATGGCAATGTACTCTGGGTTCTTGCAGTACACTGCGACATTCATTGGCAACTTTTAGTTGTTAAAAATCCGACTAGTAGATCGCATGAAACACTTCACTTTGTCAATAACGCAGTACACAAAATTCGAGGCAACACATTGAACTCTACGGTACTTGCACAGTTATGTGAATAAATGACGAGAACTTTGATCGGTGACTCGTTCACACTGAAGTACACTGGCTGTCAAAAGGCCTGCGTTTGACAAGATTTTTCTCACTTTCTGAGTTGAGTGTCTTTGGAATCCACAGATTTGGTTAATAAGTTCAACTAGGTTAATTTGCATTTACAAGGTGACAGTCTAAATAGAATACAAAAGAAGTCCATCATTTCAGCTTTTCTTGCCAGAATCAAACTAATGAAGCAAAACACTAGACGGCGCGAATTTTCCCAGTTTCGGAGTCGGTCACTATGATGTTATTTCAACTTACGTTCAATATTCAAATATCCTTCACATAGACTGCGAAAACAGGTTTGAGAATGCGTTGACTGTGGAAATACTGCGATGGATTATCAATCCAAACAGAGATACAAAAGAAAGGACGTCGTATTGCAAGAAGAATTTACCGGAATGCACACTACTGACGAACCTAAGGTACACTTTACTAAAGAATATCAGTGGTTCTGGCTTCAGAGAGACATACCTGTTAGTTATCCTGTATTATGAAGTACTACGAGAAAATCCGATAGCTTTGTCAACTTCATATCTTGTGGAAAGGATATGCAGAGCAGACCCAACCTCCTTAAATAATAATAAGAAAACCGCGATTTGAAATCACTTACCAAGAAGATTTAAACCTAACCAATGTAGCATAGGTGTGTAGTGGTAACGAGAATTGTGTTAACAAAATGCAGAATGAGTACTCAACATTTATTCATCAAAAATACAAAAATTTCTGAGAATCCACATTTAAATAATCTTATGATACAACTAAGAGACAGTTTACATTCAGAGCAATGAGTAGTTTCCCTGGATACTTCGTAACGAACAGTCCTCCATATCTACATCTACATCTACACGGATAGTCTGCAAATCACATTTAGGTGACTGGCAAAGGGTTCATCGAACCACCTTCACAATTCTCTATTATTCCAATCTCGTATAGCGCGCGGGAAGAATGAACACCTATATCTTTCCGTACGAGGTCTGATTTCCCTTATTTTTTCGTGGTGATCGTTCCGCCCTATGTAAGTCGGTGTCAACAAAATATTTTTGCATTTGGAGGAGAAAGTTGGTGATGGGAATTTCGTGAGAAGATTGCGTCGCGATGAAAAACGCCTTTCTTTTAATGATGTCCGTCCAAAATCATGTATCATTTCTGTGACACTCTGCCGGCCGGAGTGGCCGTGCGGTTCTAGGCGCTACAGTCTGGAGCCTAGCGACCGCTACGGTCACAGGTTCGAATCCTGCCTCGGGCATGGATGTGTGTGATGTCCTTAGGTTAGTTAGGTTTAATTAGTTCTAAGTTCTAGGCGACAGATGACCTCAGAAGTTAAGTCGCACAGTGCTCAGAGCCATTTGAAGCATTTGTGACACTCTCTCCCATATTTCGTGATAATACAAAAAGTGCTGCCTTTCTTTGAACTTTTTCGATGTACTCAGACAGTCCTATCAGGTAAGGATCCCACACCGCGCAACAGTATTCTAAAAGAGGACGGACAAGCGTAGTGTAGGCAGTCTCCTTAGTAGGTCTGTTACATTTTCTAAGTGTCCTGCCAATGAAACGCAGTCTTTGGTTAGCCTTCCCCACAACATTTTCTACGTGTTCCTTCCAATTTAAGTTATTCGTAATTGTAATACCTAGGTATTTAGTTGAATTTGCGGCTTTTAAATTAGACTGATTTATCGTGTAACCGAAGTTTAACGCGTTCCTTTTAGCACTCATGTGGATGACCTCACACATTTGTTTATTTAAGGTCAACTGCACTTTTCGCACCATTCCTATATTTGTTCTAAATCGTTTTGCAGTTTCTTTTGATCATCTGATGACTTTATTAGTCGATAAACGACAGTGTCATCTGAAAACAACCGAAGACGGCTGCTCAGATTGTCTCCCAAATCGATTATATATATAAGGAACAGCAAAGGGCCTATAACACTACCTTGGGGAACGCCATAAAACACTTCTGTTTTACTCGATGACTTTCCGTCAATTACAACGATCTGTGACCTCTCTGACAGGAAATCACAGATCCAGTCACATAACTGAGACAATATTCCATAAACACGCAATTTCACTACGAGCCGCTTGTGTGGTACAGTGTCACAACCTTCCGGAAATCTAGAAATACGGACTCGATCTGAAATCCCTTGTCAATAGCACTCAGCACTAGATTACCAGTATTCAGTACTTAGGTTTCTTCTTGTTCACCCACTTAAAAGTTATGTACAATGGATATTCTGCTGACTCGAAAAATAAATCACATAAATTTTAGCCTAGATATAGGGTTAAAATCCCTATATTAACAAAGCTTGTAAGGCGTCCGGATATTAGGGACCTTACCTGACCTTGAGCCATAACGACAGTACGATACAGTATGGCCGGCCGAAGTGGCCGTGCGGTTAAAGGCGCTGCAGTCTGGAACCGCAAGACCGCTACGGTCGCAGGTTCGAATCCTGCCTCGGGCATGGATGTTTGTGATGTCCTTAGGTTAGTTAGGTTTAACTAGTTCTAAGTTCTAGGGGACTAATGACCTCAGCAGTTGAGTCCCATAGTGCTCAGAGCCATTTGACCCATTTGATACAGTATGACAGCCTCAGAAAAAATAATTGTATTATATCAATAAAAGGCAATTGCAGTAATCTCATGCATCGAAAACTAACAAAACAATATCTACCAATATACGGACAGGGGCAGGAATAAACAATTTAAAGTGAAACGCATTGGCTGAAGCCAGACTGGGCGACGCAGACGCGACAAGGCGGTGAGATCCCCATTACATAAAAGCATTTTGACAATTAAAATGGCTAGATATCTCTCTCGTCTCGCGGTAGACCGCATAAGTGTGTGGAAAATAGCGAGGGCATTGAGAGCTTTGCTTTCTGCAAAGTGTGGACGATACGCTTCACGTATCATGGCGAGAAAAGAAACTGTGCACGTCGCTCCAACCCTTACTGAGTGTGCAGCAGACATTATTTCGATTAAGGAAAGATTAACATTCTACGGAATGCAGGAAAGTTGAGACTGAGCGAAGGCCAGATCCAGCACGGAGACAACCTCGCGGCAGATGCCGCTTGGCCACAGTAAATACTGAGTCGAGATTTTGCTCGCTCCAACTTGCGTGCGCTTTGACCAGTGAATGTCAAAAGCTTGGATACTAACCTACCTTTACATTGAGTATATGAGAGTTTTTTCATTGGTACAAAAAGTAAATTTATTCTCCACAAACTCAGTGCATTGACCAGCTACGATGAAGTAGATGTAAATGAACTGATGAAGATTTTTGAGCATTGTTTCTTGTGATAAAATTTTTTCATATGTAGAGATAACGATTTTAATAATCATCAGTTCAGTATGTCTAATAGTTCAATATTTTGTTATGAGTGTCAAAAGTAATTGATCACGATTGTTATGTACCACTTGACCCCTGAAAGCACAGTTGATAAATTATATGTGGAAAACAAAGGGAATAGCTGTTTTGTCTTTCTAGAACAGATCACAAACTTTCACTTTTATTAATTCGTGCATTCTAGTTATGTGACAGCAGCATTTCTAACGATTTTTGTTACAATCCACACCTAATATTAGCTCCCTTACAAGGCCAGGTTCATATTTATTTTGAACGTCTGTTTAACACCCTGAACTTGAGAAGACAGTTTAGATGTTTTGTCCATTTGCGCGCTAAGTGGTAAGCTAAGTTTGTACATATTAGTACACTCACCGTGCAAACACGAAACGTGCGGACGCTGACAAATGGCGACGCCTGCCAGGATGCGAAATTACAGCATTCCGATGTATTGAGAGTTTACTTTTGATAGGTACAAAACACATAATACTCCCAAACAATAAGGTGACTCACATTGGAGAAAAAATGTAAATGTGAGTGTGACTCAACTATGTAGTAAGTGTAGATAGAATTGTATTTATGTATTTCTTATTTTCTCGCGCGCCACATCGTTGAATTAGGTTGTGTTGAGTTCTGACTCAACTCCAGTAACCAAAACACTAATAAAGGCCGAGGAAACGGATTCAGATATGGAATATAGGACCGTGGGTGATATTCCGGGATAGAATCAAGTCTTATGATCAGATGTTAACGCGTAATCCTGTTAGGAACATTCGCGAACAGCAACGGTTATTGGAACACTAAAAAATGGCAGAAAATAATAGATAAAGACAAAGAGAAGTCATGGAAGATCTTGATAGGATCGAGTTGGATATGCAACAGGTAGATCAGCGTGAACAACATGAGACAGAACACGTAGAAATACAGAACGAAAATGCAACATATGATGTTCAATATGGTCCAAGGAATGCACATGAGAGCGGCGTTGCTAATGAATCAGACGCTGAGTCTGTAGATAGTGATTTTCAGCATATTGAACCAAACGTAATAATAATGAATCAGGCAAGTTGGCACTTGCATGAAAGAACGAGTGTTAGTGCTCCTACACTATGATCGGAAGTGAGGGAAACGGTTCACGAAAAACGAGATAGGGAACGGTTGCATCAGATGGCAACTGGCGAAAATGGTGGAGATTTAAACGCCAATATATTTGGAATGTTTCAGCGTTTATTACAACAATCTCAGGAATCAGATAAGTGTATAGAAGGGCGCATAACACAAGAGCAAAAAGAATTAACACTGGGGCTGAAAGAAACTAACAAGAGAATACAAAAAAACTCGTGATAATATTCAAGGCCAATTAGATCAATTGCGAACCGAAGCTAAGGAAGCGCGAATCACGATTCAAACGCTCGTTACAGGGCACAAACAATTGAGAACAGACATTGACACTGTCCAAACAGACATGGTTACGTTGAGTGAAGTTACACAACAAAGTGTGAAAAAGGTTAAACAACAGGTCGAAGCTTTTGCCATCAAAGCGATGACGAAAGCGAAACATATTATTGCTGAGACGACGTCTCACAAAATAACGACAAAAGCAGCATTAAAGAAATTCGTTGCTCGTACTACAAAAATACAAGAAAAACGAATACTAGTTTCAACGGCTGAGATCGGAAGTTTTACGTTCAATCGAAAGTCGTGGTGACGTAGAAAGCGTCAGTGAGGAGTCGCAGACGACGACAGAATCCACTTTAGTGCCGGTAGATACTACTGTGAAGACTGCAGACTCAACAGTTGCCGATAATACGAAAGAAAGGGTACGCGAAATTACGTGTGACGTAAGACGGAAAGGCACATGTGGATGCCAGTCCGAAACTGCAAACCGCGAATGGGAAATTAGTCCAGACTAGCGTATGCCAGAACATCATGGTAACCGTAGGGAACAGTGTGGATTGCGAACACTTGTTCAAGAAAATATAACAGGTCAATCGGGAATACAAAAGTGTGGTTTGCAGCAAGGTTCAGTACGTCTAGCACAAAGCGTGACATACGCTGATCAAACCATAGAGACGCCTTACGCATCGTCACAACCTGTGGGGCGAATACCGACGGGTTACAGTACGGCGTCTAAAGAGACAGAATTGCTTACACGTCAAGATACAGAGCCGGTAGCGGGCATTACACATGCATATTGCGCAATGAGATCTGCAAGTGATTCGACGGCACAAATGTCACAGAATGAATCAAGTTACACACGTCTGCGTAGATTTGTCGCAAACCAAAGACAGAATACCAGTCTTCAAAACCCAGAAGGTACATCGCAGAGAGAAGCTAGAGGATTTGATGTTACCCACTTTCTTACAGTGCGGAAATACCAGCACTATAAGGAAGATGCAAATATTCTCCATCCCCGCACATTTATTGACCAATTTAAAGTAGGAATACCGACATATTGGCCATTGAGACAAAAGTTAGATTTCATTTGCGCACATATGGAGGGAAGCGTTGCTGGAACTATGCAGAAGAGAGCAGAAACTTGCTATTCGTGTGATTCGTTTAGGCTGCCTTTATAGCAAGATACTGGTCACCTGAGGCTCAGATGAGAATAAAATATGGATTATTACAAAATGTCTCATTTGAAAATTCGCGTGAGAAACAGCAATCAAATTCTTTGAAATATGGCTAACAGGAACGAATACTTAGATAACCCATATAGCGACGGAGAATTGATTCAAATATACAAAACGAAACTGCAAATGAAGTATCAAGAAACCTTGATAGGATGTGGGGGCGATCATGTAGAAACTTTCAAAGCTGTTTTGAGAGACGTAGAATTCATGTATGAAAACGACGCTCAAAGACGTCGCGATTCAAAACAGAATAATTTAGAAGGACACGTAATAGTAAGGAAAATAAAAATATTGGTAGCGATGGTAGGCCAGTATTGGGATTGAATTCTGGACGAAATGAGAATAACTACGGAAATGGGAGTAGTGGAAACACTAGACCACAGCGTAATGGATGTTGTTGTAATAGTGGTTGGAACAGGCGGAATATAGATGAAAACAGGAACGGAAACTGGAGAACTCGGGATAACCGACGGACTGATTTTCATCAGCGATCACCAGATCCGCGGAGAGAAAGCGTATGTGAAGGTGGTGCAAGGAAACAGCCACAAGCAAATACTTCGGGTATTTACCGGAGAAACGAACCAC